>NC_090922.1:765588985-765885814 GCF_040938575.1 Ambystoma mexicanum
CTCTTCTGTCTCAGGTATGAGGAGATGTCTGATTTATGATACATTTCATGTGCGTTGTTGGTCCCTGCGCCTGGCTGTGACCATGGGGCCTTTCACTTCCACTACCTTGAATGGGGTAGGAGCATCTCGGTCATCGGTTTTCCTCATGACTCATTGTCGTACAAGCACTCGAACTCTTTCGGCCATGCCCCTTTCCTATGATCAGTTTCTTCTTTCGCTTGATGTTTCTTTGCAGCATCCTTCTTCTTGATTACATTGTCTTTGTCTCCTCGATCTACTGGCAGGGTGACCAGCCTGGTGTTTACTTGGTAGGCCATCATTATTTCTGCCGGCGTCTTGCCTGTGGCCTTGTGGGGCGTATTCCGATAATCTCTTAGCATCCTACAGAGTGCTTGATGACTGGACCTGCCTTCCACATGTGCTCTTTGCATTGTTTTTCCTGTGGAGGACATGAACTTCTCTGCCATTCCGTTGGCCTCGGGCCACAGTGGTGTGATTTTCTGATGTGTGAACCCCATGTATCTGGCAAACGTTGCAAAGTCATGTCCATTAAATGGAGGCCCACTGTTGGATTTGATAATGTGGGCAAATTCCCTGCTTGCTCAGTATCTTGTCCATCGGAGCCACCACTTGTGGGACTGCTGTTGTCTGTGTTTTCTTGATGACAGGGAATCTTGAGAATTCATCTATTAGCAATAATAGGCACTCCCCTGTTTCCAGTGGCCCGTAGAAGACGGCTGACAGCCGATGGCAGGGTTTCTCAGGTATTTACGTATGTTGTAGAGGTAGTGCTGGTTCTGCTCGGGTAGTGCATTGGCAGGGTAAACAGTATCGTACCATGTTGTGTTGTGGACTCTTTGTTTTTGCTTTGTCACCCCTGAGTGGGACGGGTATGCCCAGATGTGGGTCCCGTGCCTGCCGGGCCTAGAGACCCAAGCTACTCCTCACTGACGATCCCCAACAAGGTTGAAACATGTTTGGGGATGCTTGTGGTCTCGTGCAGAAGGGATGTGACCTAGCAGTTCGGGCTGGACTTCCCCTTTTGGGGTGGGGCCAAGCCTGATTTGCATATGGTCTTTCCCCTTCTGTAATGGCTTGGCAGGCGAAGAACGATGGTCTGGAGGGTTGCCCCGAGCAATGCCAGTGGTTAAGATTCAGTCTAAACCTTCCAGCCATCACCTCTTTGTTTTTGCTATGTCCGGGAACCATACATGGTGGCACAATCTTTTCTTTGTGCTTTCTGCACCCCTGTGGCCTTCATGTGTTGTTTGAATGACCACCCTTCTAAGTGATGGGGGTACCACTAGTCTGCACCCTCTTAGCAAGATTGATTGTGATGGCCAGTTCTGTGTGTATTTTGGGGCAGCTTACCTATCTCAGCCTTGCTTGCAGTCGGATGAAACTGGAACTGTCTGTGGAAGTCTCTCCATTTGTCATGGTTGGTCAACTGTATGGCCATCACCATGGAAGAAACTCTTAACGACTCCTCTGCTACCTCATTCAGCTTTAGTACTGGAGGCATTGCATTTGCTGTGACTCATCCGACGTATTCCACATCCCCTCTTCTTGTATTTGTTTGTTGGTCGCGTGTGTGTATTGGTGATGTAGTCCGCCGGGTTGCAGTCTCCTCCGGCCTGTGCGCTATGTTATGATCGTACTCCTGTAAACAGATTCTCCATCTTTCAATACTTGGGGGCATTTTCGTGCAGGGTTTACCAAATAGAGACAACATGTCTTGATGGTCGGTAACCAAGCTGAAGCATTTCCCGATTATGAAATTGTGGAAGTGTTCACAGGGCTAGACGGCAGCAAGGCTTTCTTTCTCCGGCCTATGAGTAAGCCCTCTCCGTGGGCAAGAGGTCCCTGCTGGCGTAGGCCACATTGGGTTTGGGTTATCCTTGTTCTTCTCTGGTTTGGGAGTATGGCCACTAGCCCCACCTGGCTCGCATCAACAGTGATGTCCATGTGCCAACCGCCAGAGTATTCTTTATGTCATTGAATGCCCTCCAGCATTCCGTTGTCCACTGGAATACAGCGTCCTTCAGCAACAGGCGTCTGAGTGGCTCCATTTGTGTGGCATAGTGTAGTGGAAGGTATCTCGGACAGTATCCTACCATTGCTAAGGAACGAGTGGACATCAGCCACTTATGTGGGTGGCAGCAGACGTGCTATGGTGCTGGCCTTGTCGGGATAAGGGGCCATGCCGGCATCAGAAAACACGTGTCCAAAGAATCTAAGTTTCTGTCTCCAACTTTAAGGTGACTCCCGCAGCCTGTAGCGGGAGTCCCTTTTGGCAGGCCGTTTTTAGAAGTGGAAATCACTTGAATCTGGTCGGGGTTACAAGTAGGAGGAACTGTGGGCATTTTTGTTTGACGGACATTCTCTGTTTGTTTGTTTGTTTTGTTTTATTTATTTATATAGCGCTCCAGACCCAGAAGTAAAGGTGCGCTTCGGGAAACGGTTACATGGTACATAATATACAGTTTACATTTATACAGTTTACATTTATACAGTTTACAGGTAAAAAGCACAATTAAGTAAAGGCAGTATCGTCAGGAAGAGCAGATGGAAAATGCTAGTTTTTATCCAGTAACCATCTAATAACCTGTTTCCTAAAAGTCTGAAAGGACTCGATAGTTTTGATGTTAAGAGGTGGGGTGTTCCAAAGTTGGGAGGCAAGGACTGTAAAGCTTCTTCAGCTCTTTTTAAGGTGAATCTGGGCACTGTCAGGCATAGGGTATTGGAGGATCTAGTAATACTGGTAGCAGGTTTCATGGTGAATTTGTTGGTGAGATAAGGTGGGGCTAGTTGGTTTAAGGCTTTGTATGTGAGGCAGATGGTTTTTAGGTCTATTTTTTGTTGTATGGAGAGCCATTTGCACGATTTTCTGGTGGTGGAGATGTGCTCTCGCCTGGGGATGTTTAAAGCTGCTCGTAGCGCGTTATTTTGGAGTACCTGTAGTTTATTAATTATGGATTGGTTTGCGCCTAGCTATAGACTGTTACAGTAGTCCAGTTGGGACTGTATGAGAGCCCTGGCCAGTTTAAGGCAAATATTAGAGGACGGGAAAGGTCTACAGGCCCTGATCAGTTTACCAGTGTAGGCAGTGGCTGAGCAAGTCATGTTAATTTGTTTGGATAGGTTAGTGTTGGCATCAAGGTAAAAGCCAAGGGTTTTCACACTTTTTACAATGGGAATAGTGTTACCATTGATGATGATACTATTGTAGTTAGGGCTTAGTTTCGACAGGTTATTGGGTGAACCGACAAGGAGAAGCTCAGTTTTCTCATCATTCAGGCAGAGGCCGTGTATGGCCATCCATGCCTGAATGATGCAGAAGATTTCATTAATCCAGGTGATGTCAACATTGTAGTTACCTGAGAGGGTGAGGAGTAGCTGGGTGTCATCTGCATAATTGGTGTACGTGACACCCAGATGGTCCAGTTTGTCAAAGAGTGGCTTTGTAAATATATTGTACAAAGTGGGTGAAACACAAGAGCCTTGTGGGACACCACAGGTGATAGGGATAGGCTCTGCTGCCGCTACTGGTGAAAAAACACTCATGCTTCTATTAGCCAAGAAGGATTGTATCCATATGACAGCAGAGGAGAAGTGAGCTGCGGAAGATAGGTGGTTGCAGAGGATTTTGTGATCGACCAAATCGAAGGCCGCTGAGAGGTCTAAAAGGAGTAGGATGGCGGCGTTGCCCTTATCTTTGATTTCATCAATCTGACTTTTGAGGTCAACAAGTAACGTTTCAGTTCCATGTTTAGGTCTAAAGCCAGATTGACGTATTCCTAACAGTTGGTTTGTCTCCAGGTAGTCCTGAATTTGCAGGCAGGCAACTCTGTCAAGGATTTTTAGCAAGAATGGGACCGTGGTGATGGGTCTGTAATTAGTGGGTTTGGCTGGGTCTAATTATTGTTTTTTTTTAAAGTGGGAGAACCCATGATTGTTTCAGGTTGCTAGGGACTGAATTGGTAGAGAAAGACAGGTTGATTAGTTTAGTGATGAAAGGGGATAGATCTCTGGCTGCGTCTTTTATGATCAGGGCAGGGCAGCTGTCCCCTTTGCAATTGTATGGTTTTAGTGAGGCGATAATTTTTTGTACTTCCGGTATAGTTACCTTTTAAATGTGAAGCCTAAATTGCTGTCGGAGGGCGGTAGTGAACTTAGGCTGGTAGACTTACTAATGGTAATTTGTTGTCGTTTATCCTCCATTTTGGTTTGTAGCCCTTTAATTTTATTTGCAAGGGCGTTCTGGATACTGGTGCACCAGGGTTTGTCTTTCGTGCAAGTATCTGTGGATGGAATAGGATTTTCTAATTCCTTTAGTATATTAAATAGTTCTTTGGTGCAGGATCCTGCCTGATGTATCCTAACGTTGTAGGCTTCTTTCTTGGTGCGAATGATCTCCTTTTTATATAAGGAGGATATATTTGTAAGATTGGTTTTGTTTTCAACAGATGGTTCAGTTTTCCAGAGTATTTCTAGCTTAGCTTTCTTTTTTGTCAATATTTTGAGTTTGGGTGTATACCAGGAGTTCAAATGAGCTCTAGGTTTTCCTTTGCGTAATTTCAATGGGGCGATGGTGTCAAGGGCAATAGCCATGGAATCGTTGAAGGTGTTGACCAGTAGGTTAAGGTCGGCAGTGGCCGGTAGTGCGTTGAGAGTGGGGAGGACCAAAGGTATTAGGGCTTCAGCAGTGATGTTACGCTTGTTCCTGGTCGGACAAGCTGGTGCCGTAGGGCATTTTTTAGGATCTAAGTTATTGATAATAATATCTAATGGGATGAGGTAGTGGTCAGTCCATGCGAGAGGTTGGGGGGCTTTAAGGTAATATTACAATTGAGAGCCGCTACCCAGTCGATGATTCTACCTTTCTGATGGGTAGGTTGAGAGCTAAGTTGGAAGAAGCCATGCTCAGCTAGAGCGTTGGCTAAGGAGGAGGCTGGAGAGTCATTGGGGTCATTGTACCCCAGATTGAAATAGAGATTGTAGCCGGTTAAGTGGCACAGCAAGTAGAGCACTCGCTTTGACATCCGTGCAGAGCCTGCTACCCCTGAGGGTTTGTAGCACTATATAAATGCCAAATTATTATTATTATTTTATTGTGCTTTTGGGAAAGGTTTGCCACTTGATTGTGAGATGCTCACATGATTTTAATAGAGAGGAAGTGGCTGATCTGAAGTCTAAGGATGACTTAAAGATGATACCTACAACTCCTCCCCGAGCATTGGGTCTGTCAGCTCTGAGGATGGAGTATTTGTCAGGAATGGCTAAGGTTAAGTAAGATCCTGATGCCTCATGTAGCCAAGTTTCAGTTATGGCGAGGAAGTCAAGATCGTTAGTTAGGATGAAGTTGGCTATTTCTGTAGGATGGGCAACAAGGGACCTGACATTTAGTAGAGCTCATTTTAGGGGGGGTGATTTGGGCTTGTTAGAGGCTGTGTCTTCATTATTTTCTTAGTGTGGGGTTTGGCAGAAAGCTTACTGATCATAAAGGGGAGTCTGGTGCCTAATCTACTGTTACGGGCTGTAAGGTTGGGGTTGACTGTGAGTGTGTTTCCCGGAGCCTTGGTTGTGGAGGGCTTAGTACTGGGTTTGGTGTGGTTGGGCTTAATACTGGCACCCCCTGTCAAACATGGAGCAATAGGTCTAAGGTGACACAAAGTTCTCTCAAAGATAGTGTTGCCTAGGGTGTTAACTGGGCGGTCACTGTCTTTGGTGGTGTGGTTTGGGTGGTGGCTATGTGGGAATGGTGACGTGGTGGGTAGGAAGGGTGTGGGGAAGGGGATAGGGGAGTGTCTCAGGCATCCAAGTTTGGCTAGGCCATTATTGAAAGCTATGTAGTTATTACCGTTACAAGGTACATTATCCTGCATGACACAGAAGGGGAACATGATGAGTGTGAGCCAGGTGAGCATGGTCTGGCTGCAATGTGATCTGGGTTGTAGGGCTAGGATAGGCAGACTCAACTTAGGCTAGGAGCACACAAATATGCAGATTCAACTTTAGCTAGGTGTATGCAATTAGATATGCCCAGATTTGTCTAGGTTCATACAGGTAGGCAGTCACAAATAAGCAGATTCAACTTAGGCTAGGTGTATACAATGTGTGAGCAATGTGGTGGGATGGACTGAGAGTTTTCTGGTGGCTATGGGCATCATTGTGTACAGGGTGGCCATAAAGCAGTAGTAGGCTAAACAGATTTCAGTAGTGCGGTTTAGAAGATAGCAGTGGGCTAGATCAAAGTTTCAGTAGTGAAACCTAGAAAGCAACAGTAGGCTAAATCAAATGTCAGCATAGAAGCCTAAAAACAGCAGTAGGCTAGTTCAAATATCAGCAATGAAGCCTAGAAGCAGCGGTAGGCTAGTTCAAATATAAGCAGTTCAAATATAAGCATTGATTCCTAGAGGGCAGTAGTAGGCTAGTTCGAGTGTCAGCATTGAGCCATAGGAACCGCAGTCGACAGAGAAACACATAAATCGTGATTTGAGAAAGTATCATTGCATTTTGAATGAAGAATACAGGAGGAGATAGGTGCGTGGCTACATAGGGCTTGTATGATAGCAAATGCTCATGAATCCGAGGTCAAGGTAAGCACATGTGCCAGGAGAATACAAATAAGAGAAGACTGTTCAAATATCAGGACCGGACTACAATAGGTGGCAGAGGGCCGGCATATACATGAGAGCTAATATGCAGATCTGCAATGGTAGCAATGTATAACCACCAGTGTGACTCTATGGTGATATGAGAGAGGCTTAGTGTTAAAGGATGCTTGCAGATAGGTTAAATGCTGGGTATCAGTAAATCGGTTAGACTGTGGGCAGTGGTACAATATCGCAGTGGAGTGCACAGTAAGATTTCGCCACGAGCAAGGTGCGCTGCACTGTACGTGATATACAGTAACGTTGTGCACTGGGCCTTGAAACATAGTCGCCAAATCATAGTAGGTAATACAGGCAGAAAGGCGAGATAACAGAGCTCAATGGGCGATGCAGTGCAGAGTAGCAGGGTGTAATTAGTGCAGCATGCTATCAATAACACAGGATGGCAGGGCACGTTGAAATGCAGTTAACATTGAACAGTATGACTAAATAATAGGCAAGATGCAATATGTTACCAGAGAGGCAGCGTGGCAGAGTGCACTAGGCTAACATTTGCTGTATGGTTAAATGCTGTAGACTAGACAATAGGATACAATAATGATAAGATCGAGTGAATGCCATATGCTAATACCGCATCGTGGTATACGTGGCTGAGGAGGTCGGAGTTATGCGTGCACAGTAGTCAGATTACAGAGTTTAGCAAACTGAAGGTCACTATGTGGGTATATGTTCATGGGAGAGCATCATTGGGGAGCGGAATCCCTATATTGTCCTCTACTTAAAGTTTTGAGTGGAGGAGCAGGGGAAGCGCGCGACCGTCCGCGATCCGTTGCAGACAGGCGCAGACAGGCCCTTTTCCACGGCCCTTCTCCAGAAAGGCCGGCTTCCGCCTCCCGGTTCGGCCTATGGGATGTATACTACATCTTGGGTATGAGCGCAAGCCAATCTCTGGGCACCATAGATACATGACATACAATAAGGCACTCTGTGGACTTCAGTTTATAAGTGTGCTGATCTTGGAGCATCACAAATGGCATCATCAATGGTATCACCATCTCATCTATGCTCGAGGGAAACGTAAATAGAATAGCTATGCATAAATTAGCTACAAAGCACTCCTCAGGCCCTGCCAAGTGTATACAAAAGAAGGGATTTTCCAAACAACCTTACACATGCTCTTACCCACGATACCATTCTGGGACATCTATTTATTAAATATACTTGATGGTCATGCACTCAAGTGAATTTTCCATGTGACTGGTTCCCTTTGACCATGCCCAATACAAGACTTGTTTTTGTCATCGTTTATATATGACAGGCCACTGTGCTCTACCGATCTGATATGTTCTAAGGCTATTAGCTTGGTGCAATATCCCTACAAACAGTAACCACATCAATGGACGGACGACAATCTTTCTTTGTATGAGTGAGTTGATGGTCCCTGGTTGCAGCCTCTTCTTATTTAGCTTATGCCTTATTCAGTCCAGGAAGCCCAACTTTAAGGCCGATTCATGGAATAATTAGCGCGGCGCAAGTGGGCAAAAACGTGTGAATCGCAGTGGAATAGCGAAAATCGCAGTGCAAGTGCGAAAATCGCAAGAAAAGCAGCGCACATCGATTCATGGAAGTCCGTGCGCGAGAAAACCAGCGGATGTGCGATAAAAAACTGTGCGGCGCACGTTGGCCATCAGGCCATCTAACAGCGTGCGCCAGGTCACAGCGAAAATCGCACAGGCCACAGCGAAAATCGCGCATAGCGCGGCGCACGCAACAAATGTAGGCGGAACACGGGCGTAACACTCGGAATGGGGAACAACTTGCCAAAACGTGGGCGTCACGGGGGAAGTACAGGGCACAAATGCGCGGAACGCCCACACGCTCGCCTACAACATGTATTCATGGAATAGAATAGAGCAAAAAAGCGCACGCTCAAACCAGCGCACAGGGACAAACACGACCGCCACAAGAAAGCAGGCGGTAGCGTCTCTGCGGCTGCAAGAAATGTGCGCCAACAAATAGCACCATAGCACCTATATACTGCCATGATGAATGTCCTATACTGTGGCCCTCCAGGACAAATGACGTGCAAAGGGGTACCCACAAACACGGACACCCGCTGAAAAAAAATACGTGTGCGTGTATACCGGGGTGCGCGGGAAGTCTCACAAGCGATTTGGCCGGGTATGTGTATTTCAGGGGTGCGCGGGAAGTTCCACACGCGATTTCAGCAGGGTACGTGTATTTCAGGGGTGCGCGGGAAGTTCCACACGCGATTTCATCAGGGTACGTGTATTTCAGGGGTGCGCGGGAATTTCCACACGCAATTTCAGCAGGGTACGTGTATTTCAGGGGTGCGTGGGAAGTTCCACACGCGATTTCATGAGGGTACGTGTATTTCAGGGGTGCGCGGGAAGTTCCACACGCGATTGGCCCAGTGCGAGCAGGGTACGTGTATTTCAGGGGTGCGCGGGAATTTCCACACGCGATTTCAGCAAGGTATGTGTATTTCAGGGGTGCGCGGGAAGTTCCACACGCGATTGGCCCAGTGCGAGCAGGGTACGTGTATTTCAGGGGTGCGCGGGAATTTCCACACACGATTTCAGCAAGGTATGTGTATTTCAGGGGTGCGCGGGAAGTTCCACACGCGATTTCATCAGGGTACGTGTATTACAGGGGTGCGCGGGAAGTTCCACACGCGATTGGCCCAGTGCGAGCAGGGTACGTGTATTTCAGGGGTGCGCGGGAAGTTCCACACGCGATTTCAGCAAGGTATGTGTATTTCAGGGGTGCGCGGGAAGTTCCACACGCGATTTCATCAGGGTACGTGTATTTCAGGGGTGCGCGGGAAGTTCCACACGCGATTGGCCCAGTGCGAGCAGGGTACGTGTATTTCAGGGGAGCGCGGGAAGTTCCACACGCGATTTCAGCAAGGTATGTGTATTTCAGGGGTGCGCGGGAAGTTCCACACGCGATTTCATCAGGGTACGTGTATTTCAGGGGTGCGCGGGAAGTTCCACACGCGATTGGCCCAGTGCGAGCAGGGTACGTGTATTTCAGGGGTGCGCGGGAAGTTCCACATGCGATTTCAGCAAGGTATGTGTATTTCAGGGGTGCGCGGGAAGTTCCACACGCGATTTCATAAGGGTAAGTGTATTTCAGGGGTGCGCGGGAAGCTCCACACGCGATTGGCCCATTGCGAGCAGGGTACGTGTATTTCAGGGGTGCGCGGGAATTTCCACACGCAATTTCAGCAAGGTATGTGTATTTCAGGGGTGCGCGGGAAGTTCCACACACGATTTCAGCAGGGTATGTGTATTTCAGGGGTTCTGGGGAGTACCACACGTGAATTGGCCGTGTGGGCCCTCCCAGGTGTACGCTCCACAACCTCCACGGACCCTGCAGGCAGCCCACACCACGGGGGACTACCCTGCACCCATGCTCATGTCCCGCAGGCAGCCCATCCACCATGGGCATGCCCCCCAGCCAACCCACATGTCACCTTGCACTACTGATCAACAATGCATGTCTACCACCACCCCCACCCCCCTGCCACCATGGGCATCCTCCACTAGGCCCCCACTCATGTCTCCCACCACCCCACCCCCCAGCCACCAGGGGCAGCCTCCAGCAGGCCCCCACTCATGTCTCCCACCACCCCCACCCCCCAGCAGTGCAGGGGCAGCCTCCACCAGGCCCCCACTCATGTCTCCCACCACCCCCACCCCCCAGCAGTGCAGGGGCAGCCTCCACCAGGCCCCAACTCATGTCTACCACCACCCCCACCCCCCTGCCACCATGGGCAGCCTCCACCAGGCCCCCGCTCATGTGTCCCACCACCCCCACCCCCCAGCCACCAGGGGCAGCCTCCACCAGGCCCCCACTCATGTCTCCCACCACCCCCACCCCCCAGCAGTGCAGGGGCAGCCTCCACCAGGCCCCCACTCATGTCTACCACCACCCCCACCCCCCTGCCACCATGGCCACCCTCCACCAGGCCCCCACTCATGTCCCCCTGCACCCCCACCCCCCAGCATCCAGGGTCACCCTCCACCAGGCCCCCACTCATGTCTCCCACCACCCCCACCCCCCAGCCATCAGGGACAGCCTCCACCAGGCCCCCACTCATGTCTCCCACCACCCCCACCCCCCAGCAGTGCAGGGGCAGCCTCCACCAGGCCCCCACTCATGTCTACCACCACCCCACCCCCCTGCCACCATGGGCAGCCTCCACCAGGCCCCCACTCATGTCTCCCACCACCCCCACCCCCAGCCACCAGGGGAAGCCCCCACCAGGCCCCCACCCATGTCTCCCACCACCCCCACCCCCCAGCAGTGCAGGGGCAGCCTCCACCAGGCCCCCACTCATGTCTCCCACCACCCCCACCCCCTGCCACCATGGGCAGCCTCCACCAGGCCCCTACTCATGTCTCCCACCACCCCCACCCCCCAGCCACCAGAGGCAGCCTCCAGCAGGCCCCCACTCATGTCCCCCTGCACCCCCACCCCCCAGCATCCAGGGTCACCCTCCATCAGGCCCCAACTCATGTCTACCACCACCCACACCCCCCTGCCACCATGGGCATCCTCCACCAGGCCCCCACTCATGTCTTACACCACCCCCACCCCCCAGCCACCAGGGGCAGCCTCCACCAGGCCCCCACTCATGTCTCCCACCACCCCCACCCCCAGCAGTGCAGGGGCAGCCTCCACCAGGCCCCCACTCATGTCTACCACCACCCCCTGCCACCATGGCCACCCTCCACCAGGCCCCCACTCATGTCCCCCTGCACCCCCACCCCCCAGCATCCAGGGTCACCCTCCACCAGGCCCCCACTCATGTCTCCCACTACCCCCACCCCCCAGCCACCAGGGGCAGCCTCCAGCAGGCCCCCACTCATGTCTCCCACCACCCCCACCCCCCAGCAGTGCAGGGGCAGCCTCCACCAGGCCCCCACTCATGACTCCCACCACCCCACCCCCCAGCAGTGCAGGGGCAGCCTCCACCAGGCCCCAACTCATGTCTACCACCACCCCACCCCCCTGCCACCATGGGCAGCCTCCACCAGGCCCCCACTCATGTCTCCCACCACCCCCAGCCACCAGGGGCAGCCTCCACCAGGCCCCCACTCATGTCTCCCACCACCCCCACCCCCTGCCACCATGGGCAGCCTCCACCAGGCCCCCACTCATGTCTCCCACCACCCCCAGCCACCAGGGGCAGCCCCCACCAGGCCCCCACCCATGTCTCCCACCACCCCCACCCCCCAGCAGTGCAGGGGCAGCCTCCACCAGGCCCCCACTCATGTCTCCCACCACCCCCACCCCCCAGCAGTGCAGGGGCAGCCTCCACCAGGCCCCATCTCATGTCTCCCACCACCCCCACCCCCCTGCCACCATGGGCAGCCCCCACCAGGCCCCCACTCATGTCTCCCACCACCCCCACCCCCCTGCCACCATGGGCAGCCCCCACCAGGCCCCCACTCATGTCTCCCACCACCCCCACCCCCCAGCAGTGCAGGGGCAGCCTCCACCAGGCCCCCACTCATGTCTCCCACCACCCCCACCCCCCAGCAGTGCAGGGGCAGCCTCCACCAGGCCCCCACTCATGTCTCCCACCACCCCCAACCCCCAGCAGTGCAGGGGCAGCCTCCACCAGGCCCCCACTCATGTCTCCCACCACCCCCACCCCCCAGCAGTGCAGGGGCAGCCTCCACCAGGCCCCAACCCATGTCTCCCACCACCCCCACCCCCCTGCCACCATGGGCAGCCCCCACCAGGCCCCCACTCATGTCTCCCACCACCCCCACCCCCCTGCCACCATGGGCAGCCCCCACCAGGCCCCCACTCATGTCTCCCACCACCCCCACCCCCCAGCAGTGCAGGGGCAGCCTCCACCAGGCCCCCACTCATGTCTCCCACCACCCCCACCCTCCTGCCACCATCGGCAGCCTCCACCAGGCCCCCACTCATGTCTCCCACCACCCCCAGCCACCAGGGGCAGCCTCCAGCAGGCCCCCACTCATGTCCCCCTGCACCCCCACCCCCCAGCATCCAGGGTCACCCTCCACCAGGCCCCAACTCATGTCTACCACCACCCCCACCCCCCTGCCACCATGGGCATCCTCCACCAGGCCCCCACTCATGTCTCCCATCACCCCCACCCCCCAGCCACCAGGGGCAGCCTCCACCAGGCCCCCACTCATGTCTACCACCGCCCCCACCCCCCTGCCACCATGGGCAGCCTCCACCAGGCCCCCACTCATGTCTCCCACCACCCCACCCACCAGGGGCAGCCCCCACCAGGACCCCACCCATGTCTCCCACCACCCCCACCCCCCAGCAGTGCAGGGGCAGCCTCCACCAGGCCCCCACTCATGTCTCCCACCACCCCCACCCCCCAGCCACCAGGGGCAGCCCACACCCATGTCTCCCACCACCCCCACCCCCCAGCAGTGCAGGGACAGCCTCCACCAGGCCCCCACTCATGTCTCCCACCACCCCCACCCCCCAGCAGTGCAGGGGCAGCCTCCACCAGGCCCCAACTCATGTCTACCACCACCCCCACCCCCCTGCCACCATGGGCATCCTCCACCAGGCCCCCACTCATGTCTCCCACCACCCCCACCACCCAGCAGTGCAGGGGCAGCCTCCACCAGGCCCCCACTCATGTCTCCCACCACCCCCACCCCCCAGCAGTGCAGGGGCAGCCTCCACCAGGCCCCCACTCATGTCTCCCACCACCCCCACCCCCCAGCAGTGCAGGAGCAGCCTCCACCAGGCCCCAACTCATGTCTCCCACCACCCCCACCCCCCTGCCACCATGGGCAGCCCCCACCAGGCCCCCACTCATGTCTCCCACCACCCCCACCCCCCTGCCACCATGGGCAGCCCCCACCAGGCCCCCACCCATGTCTCCCACCACCCCCACCCCCCTGCCACCATGGGCAGCCCCCACCAGGCCCCCACTCATGTCTCCCACCACCCCCACCCCCCAGCAGTGCAGGGGCAGCCTCCACCAGGCCCCCACTCATGTCTACCACCACCCCCACCCCCCAGCAGTGCAGGGGCAGCCGCCACCAGGCCCCCACTCATGTCTCCCACCACCCCCACCCCCCAGCAGTGCAGGGGCAGCCTCCACCAGGCCCCAACTCATGTCTCCCACCACCCCCACCCCCCTGCCACCATGGGCAGCCCCCACCAGGCCCCCACCCATGTCTCCCACCACCCCCACCCCCCTGCCACCATGGGCAGCCCCCACCAGGCCCCCACTCATGTCTCCCACCACCCCCACCCCCCAGCAGTGCAGGGGCAGCCTCCACCAGGCCCCCACTCATGTCTCCCACCACCCCCACCCCCCTGCCACCATGGGCAGCCTCCACCAGGCCCCCACTCATGTCTCCCACCACCCCCACCCCACAGCCACCAGGGGCAGCCTCCATCAGGCCCCCACTCATGTCCCCCTGCACCCTCACCCCCCAGCATCCAGGGTCACCCTCCACCAGGCCCCAACTCATGTCTACCACCACCCCCACCGCCCTGCCGCCATGGGCATCCTCCACCAGGCCCCCACTCATGTCTCCCACCACCCCCAGCCACGAGGGGCAGCCTCCACCAGGCCCCCACTCATGTCTCCCACCACCCCCACCCTCCTGCCACCATGGGCAGCCTCCACCAGGCCCCCACTCATGTCTCCCACCACCCCCCGCCACCAGGGGCAGCCTCCACCAGGCCCCCACTCATGTCTCCCACCACCCCCACCCCCCAGCAGTGCAGGGGCAGCCTCCACCAGGCCCCCACTCATGTCCACCACCACCCCCCACCCCCTGCCACCATGGGCAGCCTCCACCAGGCCCCCACTCATGTCTCCCACCACCCCCACCCCCCAGCAGTGCAGGGGCAGCCTCCACCAGGCCCCCACTCATGTCTCCCAAATAACACCTACCCCCCAGCCACCAGGGGCAGCCTCCACCAGGCCCCCACCCATGTCTCCCACCACCCCCACCCCCCTGCCACCATGGGCAGCCTCCAGCAGGCCCCCACTCATGTCTCCCACCACCCCCACCCCCCTGCCACCATGGGCAGCCCCCACCAGGTCCTCACAATCCCCAATCATGTGCTTAATGGTCAGCCTCCACAGCCAAAAAGCCCTACCAAGTAACCCATTCACCCACATGGAAATGGAAATCACATGTTACACCCCCAATGTTCATGAAGCTAATGAACCCATGTCCGTCACACACAATGGTTGCAATTGAATGGGAAAACACACAACATGACATGCATGAAACCAATGAGATGATACCACACAGTGAAGTATGGAAACAAAATTGTATTGAAAAAAATAAAGAATGCTAAAGAAAGAAAACAAACTACAATGTGAATGAGAAAAAAAAAGCTGCATGTCCGTATAAAAACACAAAACTGAAAATCAGAATCCAAAAAAGATTTGGCCAAAGTCAAATGTAAAAAAATCTCCATGCAATAAAGAACTATGTAAAAAACTACCAAGGGTCCATGAGCCCAACTGAATAAAGGAAACCAAGTAAAAAACCTACCTAAAAATCAACTATATACAAAAAGTGGAGCAGTGTCCGTCGACTCCAAATCATAATAAGAAAGAAAGGAAACCTAAAACTAAAGAACTATATACAAAGGCGGCGGGCAAGTCCAGCGGCTCACTCCGTGGTGTCCCGGGCCAGGGCATCATCGAACTCCTGTTCGATGTCCCGGAGGCGGTCCAGTTCCATGGCCCCGAGGGTCCGCAGGGACGACGCCGTGTCCTCCTCCAACTCCCTGCGGATTGCCTCGAGGCACTCGGCCCGCCTCAGGGCCCTCCGCATGGAGTTCTCCGCCCTGACCATTGTGAGCCGCGCCTCTTCCGCCTGCCGCCGCTCCGCACCTATGGCGTGGCCCAACCGCTGCCACACGGAAGACACTCTCTGTCCAGGGTCCCCCTGCCCTCCGGCCGATGCCTGCCCCTCCGATGTCGAAAGCCCCGAGCCTTCATGTCTCCCACCATGTTGCTGCTGCTCTGCCTCTGCCCATGCACTGCCTCCTGCTGCCTGCACATGCACCGCCGGCTGGGGTGCAGTTGTTGATGTGGCCACCCCTGCTGGACCTCCGACTCCCGACTGTGGCAGGGATGCCTCCTCCACCAGCCTGGCCGCACCGTCAGAGGCAGCTCCACAGGGCACCCAGGTGACTGATGGGTGGGAAGATGGCACAGAGGACGACTGGCGCGTAGGGGGTCCAGTTGAGGAGGGGGTCGGAGCAAGCCCCATCAGACGGAGGAATCCGGCCTGGGTGACCTGTCCCAGCAGGCTGACGTGGTCAACGAGCCATTCGAGATGACGTGCAGTCTTTCCATGAAAAGACTGCAGGTCACCTCGCATGGCCCGTTGACGCAACGCCACACCAGCCAGGACAGGCTCAACCCGGACCTGGATGGCCATGTCCGCAGGCAGAGGAAGGCCAGTTGACGTCAGCTCATCCCCTGCCTGAAAACGGGTCTGGACGTAGGCATCCCTGCTGGTGCAAGATGATGCAGGGACAGGATCGGGGACAGGATTGTACACAGGCACCTCCGCGGCGGCCTGTGCTGCCTCCTGTCCCTGGTCCTGCACTGCACCACTAGCACCAGTGGGATCCCCACCTCCAGACCCCGTCTCTGGTGCTTGCACGGCCCCCTCCTCCACCAAACCCCCCACCAACCTGGATGACTCCGTGCCATCTTCCCCTGTTGGGCCCTGTGGGGTCCCAGCTGCCCCTTCTGCTGCCGAGGAGTCCAACTGCAACCTCCGCCTCTTGGACCTCCTCCCGGCAGCTGCGGCCTGGGACGCGGCACCGGACTCCTCACTCCCCGACGAGATGACAACACGGGAGGGGAGCCGGGCCTTGCGTCTCCGGCTGGCGGTCGGATCCCCGCCGCTGTGCTCCACAGCACCTTCTCCACCCTCTTCATCAGTTGACGCTGCAGACAGGGAGAAACAAAACACAGGCATCAGGGCACTGTACAATGGACACATACACACATGACAGTTGCACATGAGTGGCATTGGCAAACCTCAGACATGTCATCACAATCCCCAACACACATGTCATTACAACTCGCACACATGAGCCATACCACATCCATATCGCAACTGCCACCACCATCCCTACACATACAACAGCATCAGCAGCCAAAGGGGAGCCAGACATCACATGCAACACAGGAAGTGCACCACACATGTACACACACCACCACACTTGCATGCATGTCTACACCTCTGCCAAGTGTCGCACTGTTCAGACGGGCATCCATGTCACATCTGCCAATCAGGCTTCCACATACCGCTGTCACATGCATCCATGTTGCATCACTGTTGCACCCTTGACAAATACACACACATGCACATGTACACAGTGCTCATACATGCAGCCGAAAACAACATACATGCCTGACATCACGGACATGTCTACTTACATACACATTCATCCAAACATGTGTGCACGCACAACTGCATTTGCCATGCAAGCCCACACACACAAGCACCATCCATGTCACACACATTACAGCCCTCGCATGTGTCAGCCCCACGGCCCTGTACACTCCCACCCATACTCGACCCCATACAAACAGATGTGCAACCTGCACAATACCGAATAATCACCACACGCACTGCTCACAATCAGGATGCATGTACACTCACCGCTCGACTCCAGACGGGTCTGCTTCTCTAGGACCTGGACGTGGAGCGCTGGGGATATGCGTTCCAGGACCCCCATCTGTTCTTCCGACAAGTGGCCCCGGCGCCCCTTTTCATCCGCTGCCTTCAAGAGGCGCCGGGCCTTGTTCAGGGTCCTGGACCTGAAGTCCTCCCAGCGCTTCCTGACATGTTGTAAGTCCCGGACTGCCACCCCCTCCGCGTTGATGGCAGTCACGATGTCAGTCCAGATCCGAGTCCGTCCTTCCTTGTCGGCGCGGGAACTTCCGAAGAGGGCATCATACTGCCCCAGGACTTGCTCCACCAGGACACCAACTTCGGTGGCACTGAAGCTGGTGCCCCTCTGCCTCTCTGGCCGGGGGTTACCAGTGGTCACAGATGGTGTTTGTCCCGACATGACAACCCCAGAGGCAGGAGTGGGTGGGCAACTGGGTCCTGGGGCTGGGCTGTGGAGCGATGGAATTCCAGTCGGGAGTCTTCGGTTCCAGCAGGGGTGGTCACAGCAACAGCACCCCTGGCTGATATGCAGGCAGCAAATGGCAGTGCACGTGGGCAGCAGGCAGTCAGGCAGCAGCAGATGGCAGGTGGGAGCGCGCTCGGGGCTCAGGGGGGCAGTAGTTCGGCCTTCTGGGCAGGAGCGTGGTCTTCTGTGTGCTTACGCGTGGCCAGCTTGGTACGGAGTGATTTGGCACGTGAAAATCCTGTACGTCAGCGTGAAAACTGAGGAAAGGCCCTTAGCGCGTAAGCGCGTCAGCACGCATACGCGAATCTATTGGACCAAAGGCCCTCAGCGCGTAAGCGCGTCTGTGACGTGACCCGCACGGGTGTTTCCCACACAGCACGTGATGACAGAGCACACGTGGAAAGACTGCACGTCAGAGTGTCATCGCGTGTAATTGGACAGCACGTCAGTCTCATCGCGTGTAATTGGACAGCACGTCAGAGTCTCATCGCGTGTAATTGGACAGCACGTCAGAGTCTCATCGCGTGTAATTGGACAGCACGTCAGGGTGTCATCGCGTGTAATTGGACAAAAGTGCGCATACACGCGATTGGCCTATGTATGTGTATATCAGGGGTGCGCGGACACTTACACACGCAAGTACGTCAGCGCACCTGTATCCCGGTGTGTGTGGGAATTTCCACACGCTATTGGACTGGGTACTGGATTTCAAGGGTGCGCAGGTCACACGCTCGCCTACAACACGCGCAACGCATTAATTTGCGCGCTAACAAAATAACAAGCTCAGACCCAGGATGAACATACCGTTCCTAGCAGCAGTGGACGTGGCCGACCAAAGGAGGAGGAGGAGGATAGTCAGGGCCAGAATATTCACACCCAGAACCAGCCTTTTCGGGATGCCTGATGACCAGGTGCATGGGAGGTACAGGTTTCCACCACACATCATACTGGACCTGGTGAGTGAGTGAGAGGATGACCTCACATCACCCACCCTGTGCTCCCAAGCACTCAGCCCCCTGGAGAAGGTCCTCAATGTACTGCACTTCTTAGCCACTGGATCATTTCAGCGGACAAGTGCCATTGTGGGTGGTGTATCACAGGCCACCCAGTCACGCTGCCTACACCAGGTCTTGAACATCATCACTGCACGCCCATCAGTCCGCAGGCACATATACCTGCCCAGAACCCCTGCAGAAAGGCATGCTGCCGCCCTGGATTTTTACGCTGTGGCACGATTCCCGAAAGTGCTAGGTGCCATCGACTGCACCCATGTGGCTCTACGTCCCCCCAGGGCATCTGAGCACATCTCTAGGAACCGCAAGCACTGGCATTCCATCAACGTGCAGGTAGTATGAAATGCCAAGGGAATCATCACCTCAGTATATGCCAACTATCCCGGGTCAACCCACGACAGCTTCATTTACCGAATGTCCACCCTAAGCCGGGACCTAGAAGCTGGGCGGCATGGCGATATATGGCTGCTTGGTGAGTATGAACGCCACTGCACATGCATGCATGTCAGATACTGAGCAAGGTCACAACCCCACCAATGATACCAATCACCACCTCCACAGGGGACAGTGCCTACCCTCTCAGCCCCCACATGATGACGCCAATTCGGAACCCCACCACGCCACCCCAGGTAAGATATAACGCAGCCCACATTACAACACGGGGCATAGTGGAGCGCACATTCGGAGTGCTGAAGTCACGCTTTCGCTCCCTTGACCGTTCTGGCGGGCAGCTGTTGTACGCTCCCCCAGTAGTGTGCAGGATCATAGTGGCAGCATGTGTCCTGCACAACGTTGCAACACGCCGGGGCCTGGCCGTGGACATGGTGGTGCCCCCCCATCCCCAACCACATGCACAGCTGCTGCGCATGGGAGGGGAAAGGGCATGGGGGGAGGCAGCCTGTACACAGCTAGTGGCTAATTACTTCACATAGAAATCACACCCCTGTGGAGTGCACACCGCCCTGGCACATTCCATCTGACAATCAATGATGACTCAACCTGACACTGATCCTGAATGTCTGGAGAATGAACCGTGAAAACCATATCAGCCTGAGATTGTTCACCTGGAAGTGTCACAATGTGTGCATCCCTACCCACACAGACACCACCAATGCAGTTTTGTGAAGTTACACATTCAAGCAGCTAAAATGAATACCCACTTACAAAATGCAACAAGAGGACAGTGCCATGTCAGCCAACCCAACCCCAGCACCGCCACACGACACACCGTGCCATGTCATGCTATTTGCAGGTAAACAAAGTAATCCCCACAACATGACACTAGTGTCACAATGTACAGTGTCCCTATTAGAAACTTGCAACACCTGAAATGCTCACAGTAATGCCGGACCAACAACAAACTTGAGCACGTACTACCATTAACATGACATCACTAATGTTAAATATTAGTAGTCTCACCACCTGGAAATGCCTGCACTCCCACCACTACCAACTGTGCAGTGTTGGCGCCATGTAGAGTTGTAGGTGCACTGCTGCCAACATGGACCACATCTCCAGACTAGAGGTCCTTGTGTAGACATGAGGAAGGGACCTGCAAATTGGGAGGTAGACACAGAAGATGAGTTACACATCAATGCAACATGCAGTGTACAACACAACAGCAATATGCACTAGGAATGTATACACAGTATTGACTACAGAGTGCCCACACAGCTCATGGGAGTCCAACGTCACTGTGTAATTCACTGTCACTTGGGCACACCCTTTGCAAGCCCATGGAAACGGGAAGCAGGAGGGGTGTGTGTGACTCAAACCCAAGCATCTGAACCAAATACATTACAAGCCTGCATGTGCCCAGCCACAATGCAGCGTATGCCCACAGGAACCACGGAAGCCAACAAATCGTCCCAAAAAAATTGGGAATAAAATAAATAAAAATAAAAATAAAAATTAAAAAAAATCAAAAATGGCCATTGAAGGGCCCATGGGGGTTGGGGAGGCCACCCAGGAGGTCCGAGGACAGGATGCACACCAGAACCCACCTGCGTGGATCCTGGGGAAAAAAAACACCTCCATGGGCTTATGGCCCACACGGCTACCCTATTGTGGGAGTATCACTGCTGTCGCTATTATCACCCTGTGCAACTGCATCCGGAGGTGGTTGCACTATGGGAGGTAGCCCACGCAAGGCCCTAGTCTGCTCCTCCATGGCTGCAAGCATGCAGGTGTGGTAGGTCTGGTTCTGGAGGATGAGTATGCGGAGGTCCCCATGCAACAACTCACGGGATGCCCGGACCTCCGCCCTCATTGCCTGCATCTCAGCTGAGAGCGTACGGGTGAGACGCTCCAGCTGCTGTTCTGTCCTTTGGTGTGTTGAAGCCTCAAGCTCAACAAGAGTCGTCCTGAGGTGAAGGAGCTCCTGCCTCAGGGCTTCCCTGTGGCCCTGGGACTCAATGGAGATGGCCTCCTGCAGAGTCGCCAGTGCCGCCCGCCTGTCCCTGTTGGACCCCAACATGTCCTCCCTGTGTGACTGGCAGATGGAGTCGGTTGCCTGCTCTAGTCGCTCCATCAGCCTTTCAGGGGGGACAATGGAAGTGGCCACCCTATCCATGGCCTGAGCCATCATCTCGGATGATGCTGCCTGTTGGGTTGCCATACCGTAAATGGATTGCTCCCATGCGGTATTGCCAGGTGGCGTACGGCCACCACGTCGGCGGGCACCACACCTGTCTGGGGCAAGGCGAACTGCGCCTTGCTGTGCCGGCACTGCCTGAGGCTGCAGGACTGCATTCCCCCTCTGATCTGCTGGCCCAGGAACAGGATCAGATGTCGCGGAGTGTGACCCTGCATCCGTAACCACCAAAGGCGTAGCTGCCAACACTGACATCCCCATTGAGGGTTCTGACCCTGGTGCAGGTGGGTGGGACAGAACAGAATCCCTCCCTGGAACACTCACCTGCGACGGCACGTAGGTCTCATCTGAATCAACACCTGAGTACAGCTCGGGGGAGGTGCAGCCAGAGACACCCCTTGAGAGCACGACCTGCAGCACTTGTGGGTTCTCACCCACCACCACACCACGTCCCTCACTGGTGGTTGGTCGGCCCTCGGACCCCTCCTGGGTCTGCACCATCTCCACAACCCCAGCAGTATCAGGTGCGTCTTCCCCTACAAAGACATAAAAACAAAGAAATGGAAACAGGCATTAGCACCATGGCACACAATGAGGGCTGAGAAGCAAGAGAACCAGTACTTGTTTGACACATGTCCCACATGACTAAAACCCTCCCATGCATGCACCCTCACTGCGTATGAAGGGCAGGCAAATGGCACACACTGATGACACCAAGATGGAAGATGAACACATTTTCTGCATGCTGCCTGGCAGTGGCATCACACATTGGCCTGTGATTGCCAGGTGAAACACACATGCCATCACACAGATGGCATGTACCATTGCTATTGAGTGAAGATGGAGAGGAGGGCAGCACCTATTCATTCAGTCCAGTTCCCGCATGTAATAGCTTTTCTAATTCAAACAGGTCAGATTCTTCACCTGGAGCTGCCAGTCCGAAATGGTCCAATTGCACAGGGACATGTTTGAACAAATGATATCCAGGTAACAAAGTCACTCCACTTTACCATAGCCATATCAGACATGTGACTAGATTACTGCGACATGCCTAGTAAAAGTGGTGGAATGCAAACAATCTGACTAAATAAACAGTGAAAAATTAAGCAACAATGTTGTGGCAAGGTGACACTTCAAGGGCAACTGGCGTGCAGTTGGGCTAGATGTCTACTGTTGGTAGAAGGGATACTGCTATGGCCAACTGCAGCTGCGCAGGATGTATTGCATGAAGCACATGGCTGACCCATACGACTCAGGCGCACACACTCTCACCTGGCACACAAACAGAAGCCCTCACACACACCATGCACATGGATGACACACACATGCATGTGCACTCACCGTACAATGCCTCGTAATCAGCCAAATCTCCCACGCCTTGGATCTGTTCCTCCGTGACGTAGGTCCCAGCGGCTGACTCATGTGGAGTGAGTTCCAGGTCTACTACTGGAGACCCACCTCCAGTCACTAGAGTTGCGGCATGACTTGAGGCCAGCTTACTCTTTGCCCTGCGCTTTAGGTCATTCCAGCGCTTATAGCAATCATTGGCTGTGCGCCTCACGATTCCAAGGGCACTTACGATGTCCGCAACGGTCTGCCAGTGTGCCTGGCGTTGTGCAGGTGTGGTCTTGGATCCTGCAACAATGACCATCTTGTTGTCATGTGCGGACACATACTCGACAAGTGCATTCAGTTCGTCATCCGTGAAGCTGGGCTTCCTGGACGGGCCGGACTGTGTAGCCGTGTCTGGGGCATCAGCCTGTGCCGGACGAGCACTCTTCCTCTTCCGCTTGTAAGGTGGTGGTGATCCTGAGTGTCCTGCGCCGCTCTGGACACTAGGGGCAGGAGCCCTGGTGGACTCTGTATCAGGAGTGTGGGATTGCACACTCAGCATGGGAGTTGGTGCAGGCATTGGCTCTAGTGTGATGGTGTCAGGGGGAATGTCAGCAGCATGGACTAGGACCGACACTGTCCGGGCTGGGTGTGTGAGGGCTGGGGTGGATGGAGCCGCAGCTGCCCCTGCAGCCTCTCCGCCCTGCCTACTTGGTGCAGCAGATGACCTTGCTGCCCCAGATGCACGTGGCATGGTGACATCAACCATGCGCACGTGTCATAGGCCTGCTGACCTGGAAGTCAGCCATGGAGTCAGCCAGGTCTGGTGCCACAATGGGCTGGTCCAACAAGGGCTGAGCATGGATGGTGTCAGCCACATCAGCCTCAACGGGAGGGGGGGGGATTATGGGTGCCCTTGACTGGTCCTCCACACATGGGGGGACAGGCTCACCCTGCAAGTAACGACCACGTCCCCTACCGGATCCACCACGGCCACCACTTGTGGCTCTTCCACCTTTGCCACCCTTACGGAATCCTCGCCTCCCAGCCATGGCTGTAAAATATTGTCCTGGGCAATTGGGGGTCAAAGGGGTTGGGTACCAGATGGTAATTGTACCCTAGTGCTCTTGCAAGGCTGATTGTAACCCCTGGGGAAAGATGACGGGTCACGCTACGCACAGGAGCCCCTAAAAAGGGAGATGACGTGCACGCAACCCCTCCTAGACCAGTGTGCAGAAAGAAAAACCTGCACTACGCTGTGGCACCCAGTAACACAAGAATGAACGTATGCGTGTCACACGCAGCCTAGAATGACCTCTGAAGGGGTAGGCTACATACGGGGCAAGCACAGATGTTCGATACGTGCGTGACTCACCGTCTGCCAGGTCAAAGAGCGTGAAAAAGGAGCACGTTTGGTTGGCAACACCCCCGCCAAAAGAAGATTTGTACGCTGTCTGAGGAGACAGGACAACAGTAGAAGGGAACACTGTTTGAGGGAACAGGCCCAGGTAAACCAGTAAAAGAGAAAAAAGAGAAAAAGCTGTCAGAGGTAACAGGGAATACGAACTTGAAACGCTGTGAAGTAAATCGCGTGTGAAACGACAAGAAGTACAGAATTCACCCACTCGCTCTCCACGAAAAGCACGTACAAGGAAAGGGTGTTCTACGCGTACCTTTTATACAGGCCCACACGTCCAGCGTCACTTACGCGGCGTGTACGCGCTAGGGCCCTTTCCACCAATTACACGCTTTGTCACTTATGCGTGTAGGGCCATTTCCACCAATTACACGCTTTGTCACTTATGCGTGTAGGGCCATTTCCACCAATTACACGCTTTGTCACTTCTGCGTGTAGGGCCATTTCCACCAATCACACGCGATGACACTCTGACGTGCAGTCTTTCCACGTGTGCTCTGTCATCACGTGCTGTGTGGGAGACACCCGTGCGGGTCACAGACGCGCTTACGCGCTGAGGGCCTTTTGTCCAATACAATCGCGTATGCGTGCTGACGCGCTTACGCGCTAAGGGCCTTTCCTCAGTTTTCACGCTGACGTGCAGGATTTTCACGTGCCAAATCACTCCGTACCAAACTGGCCACGCGTAAGCACACGGAAGACCACGCTCCTGCCCAGAAGGCCGAACTACTGCCCCCCAGACCCCTGAGCACGCTCCCACCTGCCATCTGCTGCTGCCTGACTGCCTGCTGCCCACGTGCACTGCCATTTGCTGCCTGCACATCAGCCAGGGGTGCTGTTGCTGTGACCACCCCTGCTGGAACCGAAGACTCCCGACTGGAATTCCATCGCTCCACAGCCCAGCCCCAGGACCCAGTTGCCTACCCACTCCTGCCTCTGGGGTTGTCATGTCGGGGCAAACACCATCTGTGACCACTGACAACCCCCGGCCAGAGAGGCAGAGGGGCACCAGCTTCAGTGCCACCGAAGTTGGTGTCCTGGTGGAGCAAGTCCTGGGGCAGTATGATGCCCTCTTCGGAAGTTCCTGCGCCGACAAGGAAGGACGGACTCGGATCTGGACTGACATCGTGACTGCCATCAACGCGGAGGGGGTGGCAGTCCGGGACTTACAACATGTCAGGAAGCGCTGGGAGGACTTCAGGTCCAGGACCCTGAACAAGGCCCGGCGCCTCTTGAAGGCAGCGGATGCCAAGGGGCGCCGGGGCCACTTGTCGGAAGAACAGATGGGGGTCCTGGAACGCATATCCCCAGCGCTCCACGTCCAGGTCCTAGAGAAGCAGACCCGTCTGGAGTCGAGCGGTGAGTGTACATGCATCCTGATTGTGAGCAGTGCGTGTGGTGATTATTCGGTATTGTGCAGGTTGCACATCTGTTTGTATGGGGTCAAGTATGGGTGGGGGTGTACAGGGCCGTGGGGCTGACACATGCGAGGGCTGTAATGTGTGAGACATGGATGGTGCTTGTGTGTGTGGGCTTGCATGGCAAATGCAGTTGTGCGTGCACACATGTTTGGATGAATGTGTATGTAAGTAGACATGTCCGTGATGTCAGGCATGTATGTTGTTTTCGGCTGCATGTATGAGCACTGTGTACATGTGCATGTGTGTGTATTTGACAAGGGTGCAACAGTGATGCAACATGGATGCATGTGACAGCGGTATGTGGAAGCCTGATTGGCAGATGTGACATGGATGCCCGTCTGAACAGTGCGACACTTGGCAGAGGTGTAGACATGCATGCAAGTGTGGTGGTGTGTGTACATGTGTGGTGCACTTCCTGTGTTGCATGTGATGTCTGGCTCCCCTTTGGCTGCTCATGCTGTTGTATGTGTATGGATGGTGGTGGCAGTTGCGATTATGGCTGTGGTATGGCTCATGTGTGTGAGTTGCAATGACATGTGTGTTGGGGATTGTGATGACATGTCTGAGGTTTGCCAATGCCACTCATGTGCAACTGTCATGCGTGTATGTGTCCATTGTACAGTGCCCTGATGCCTGTGTTTTGTTTCTCCCTGTCTGCAATGTCAACTGATGAAGAGGGCGGAGAAGGTGCTGTGGAGCACAGCGGCGGGGATCCGACCGCCAGCCGGAGACGCAAGGCCCGGCTCCCCTCCCGTGTTGTCATCTCGTCGGGGAGTGAGGAGTCCGGTGCCGCGTCCCAGGCCGCAGCTGCCGGGGGGAAGTCCAAGAGGCGGAGGTGGCAGTTGGACTCCTCGGCAGCAGAAGGGGCAGCTGGGACCCCACAGGGCCCAACAGGGGAAGATGGCACGGAGTCATCCAGGTTGTTGGGGGGTGTGGTGGAGGAGGAGGCCGTGCAAGCACCAGAGACGGGGTCTGGAGGTGGGGATCCCACTGGTGCTAGTGGTGCAGTGCAGGACCAGGGACAGTAGGCAGCACAGGCCGCCGCGGAGGTGCCTGTGTGCAATCCTGTCCCCGATCCTGTCCCTGCATCATCTTGCACCAGCAGGGATGCCTATGTCCAGACCCGTTTTCAGGCAGGGGATGAGCTGACGTCAACTGGCCTTCCTCTGCCTGCGGACGTGGCCATCCAGGTCTGGGTTGAGCCTGTCCTGGCTGGTGTGGCGTTGCGTCAACGGGCCATGCGAGGTGACCTGCAGTCTTTTCATGGAGAGACTGCACGTCATCTCGAATGGCTCGTTGACCACGTCAGCCTGCTGGGACAGGTCACCCAGGCCGGATTCCGCTGTCTGATGGGGCTTGCTTCAACCCCCTCCTCAACTGGACCCCCTCCGCGCCAGTCGTCCTCTGTGCCATCTTCCCACCCATCAGTCACCTGGGTGCCCTGTGGAGCTGCCTCTGACGGTGCGGCCAGGCTGGTGGAGGAGGCATCCCTGCCACAGTCGGGAGTCGGAGGTCCAGCAGGGGTGGCCACATCAACAACTGCACCCCAGCCGGCGGAGGATGTGCAGGCAGCAGGAGGCAGTGCACGGGCAGAGGCAGAGCAGCAGCAGCAGCAACATGGTGGGAGACATGAAGGCTCGGGGCTTTCGACATCGGAGGGGCAGGCATCGGCCGGAGGGCAGGGGGACCCAGGACAGAGAGTGTCTTCCGTGTGGCAGCGGTTGGGCCACGCCATAGGTGCGGAGCGGCAGCGGGCGGAAGAGGCGCGGCTCACAATGGTCAGGGCGGAGAACTCCATGCGGAGGGCCCTGAGGCGGGCCGAGTGCCTCGAGACAATCCACAGGGGGTTGGAGGAGGACACGGCGTCGTCCCTGCGGACCCTCTGGCCATGGAACTGGACCGCCTCAGGGACATCGAACAGGAGTTCGATGATGCCCTGGCCCGGGACACCACGGAGTGAGCCGCTGGACTTGCCCGCCGCCTTTGTATATAGTTCTTTAGTTTTAGGTTTCCTTTCTTTCTTATTATGATTTGGAGTCGACGGACACTGCTCCACTTTTTGTATATAGTTGATTAGATAGAAGCCCGCTCAGGAGTAAAGGGCGCGACTGTTTCGGCTGTTCGGCTGGGACCCTGTTAACCGCTTTTTGCTGCATTTGACACCCTGAATATACCATCTTACCAGGAAGAAGCCGCTCCGTCTCGCAGGAGCTGGCAGCAGTTTGAAGCGAGCGGCTCATCGTTGTGAATTCCCACGTGACATCTGTCACGTGACTGCTTTGGCCACACCTCCAGGAAGTACTCCTGTATAAGAGCAGAACAGCGCGACCCTTGCGGCGTGAAGCCCGCTCAGGAGTAAAGGGCGCAACTGTTTCGGCTGTTTCCGGCTGGTCCCGGCGGTTCGCGGGTAAGTGCTGGGAGAATATGATTTACAAATGTATCAGTGTTTAGCAGTATAAAACCAAATAAGGAGTGTGATCGAGCATATCGACTCTGTACTCATCCATTTCACAGTAAAGTCAGATCAATCTAATAAAAGAAAAATCTAAAACCTCATAAACTAACATGAAGGAGCTAGTGACGGCTACACAGAGTGGCAAGGATAGCCGCCCGCTCCCAGGAGTCCCCCTTATTGACATCACCGAAGAACCAGGACGTATATTACGAAGCGGCTTATTAACAACAAAAAGACTGCCTGAAATGACCATCACACACCCCGTAGTAACACTGTCACCCCCAATACCCCCTCTTCGATCCCCACACAGATACAACTTATCTACCTGTGACGACGCATGTTCGTCCGACTCGCATGGTGCTGACGAACCTTCTGGGGTCCGAGAAGGGAGCACATCTGGCTGCACTACCGCCTGGCTGGCGGCAGCTGGTGGAAAGGAAGGAAAAGGGCGTTCGAACCCAAAACCAGGGGAGGCGTCGGGCAGCGAAAGAAGTCTAACGCAAGATGAGAAACCCGCACAGTTCCCGGGCTCGTGTCCACTTGCGGACCAAGAAGAGGTACGACGAGACAAGAGGGAGGAGGAAAAAGAGACCACACCGGTCGGGCCCGTCAAAGTTCCACAGACAACGAACTCTGTATCTATCACCATAAAGAACCATGAGATAGAGACTGGCGGAATACACAGCCAGACCTCGGTGAACCCGAAACAAAATAAACTTAACACCTTGAATACAGCTAAACCGTTACAACAGACCTTCCTTACAGAAGATAGTCTAAAAAACCTACCAGACCATACCTCCTTCAAGAATCAAAAAGAGAGTAAAACATGTCCTCCTATTCTTCAAAGGCTGACCCAAACAGAGACACACCCAGTAATAGCCAGGGCAGAGCTTCCAAGTCCGGAATTGAATATAACCGACTGGAGAGAAAACTGTTCAATGGACGGAACCATATCATACTTGACAGATCAAGATGGTCCAGAACCAGACGACACTAACATCTTGAGAGAACATAACTGGGTCAAACTACAGACATACCCAGTCATAGACCCAAATAATAGGATCCCGTGCCAAAAGGATTTGAACCTCTCACGTGTCGACCAGAACGACAACATGGGTAAAGAAAACACCCAGGAACTAAAAACCAAAGAATTTGAAAACAATAGAAACTTAAAAAAAATAGAAGTCAGCAGTCCTGACGCTACTTTTGCATCAACTCCAATCTCCAAATCCGCACTGAAACCACATAAAAAAAAACAAGGTAAAATGACGCCCCAGACCAACAACCCGATCGGAAGATTCTTTGAGAAGCTAGGGAAAACTCCGACTACGAATCGATTCGAACTTTCTGACATGGAAATACTGGAGGGAATCCCCCCATCCCCACAAAGAATTCCACTCAAACAAATACCAGCGACGCACCCCCTGGTAATAGGAACCTCGACACCCCAATTACGATGGCACTTTGGCCAAAACGAGACCCCTCAAGATAAAATAGAAAAATCAAAATCAGACACTGAAACTTGCATGAGAGCAAAGCAAATGACTCAAAATAAGGAACAAGAGAGTATCTTGGAAACTAAAGTGTCACCGAAAGAAAATGAGAATAATCAGATTCCGAGATCTAACCTAAACACTCAATGTATGAACAACAAGAAGACAGTCACACTGACAGAAGAATCTTCAAAAGAAAACCTTGCAATTGAAAAAACCAGAAAACCAAATCAAGAAATGACAATAATTGAAGCAAAAAAGAACCATGAGAACATACAGAAACAAAACGCAATTCGGGAAAGAAGTCAAGAAGAAATACAGCTGGCAGAGGCTATACTTAATTATAAAAACATGATACGGCGTAGAGAATCAAATCCAGACCTGAAACCTATATGCCAGCAAAAAAAAGAAGATTCCTTGGTGGAAGCTCTACGTCCTCTCTATTCAACCCCAAACAAAACTAAACCGGGACAAGATACCACAAAAATAAAAGAAAAAAATTCTCCTGGAAAAAAGCTGGACTTACAACTAGTGATGTCAGCAGTAACAGTTGGTCTAACACCATTTGGAAAATTATATGAGACCATCAATGATACTTTGAAGGACCACACTTCTATATTGGCATCTGTAATCTCAAAGCTGACCCACTTAGAAGGATATATCTTGGCCCTCGAATCATGGAAGAATAGCACAAGAAACCAAGGAACACAAACGGATAAAATAGATCAAGAAAAGAACGTCGTGTTTCAATTCAAGAACAAATCAAAGACTAACAGCACTCAAACCATACTGACAGAAACAAGCGAGATCAAGAACGGAAAAGAACCACATGAAACACTGGAAAAGCGTGCTGAGAGACCAACTCAAAAGGACAACAAAAACAAACCCAAGAGAGACACACGAGAACCAACTAGCATTAAAAAACACATGAACCCAAGAGACCAGCTGAACGAAACTGAGTCACTGACAAACAGTGAAAGGAAAGCCGATCACTCCAAAGCTCCACAGGAACGGGAAAAGTTTAACAAACAGGCACAGAAGAAAGTGGAAAAGACAACTAAAACAAATGAACTACTGACAAAATGGATAACAGTTACAGACAAAAAACCATCTATGAAAGAAAACAGTAACATTCAGACAAATCAAAAAGGAGAAGCCAACGAGGAGCTAAATGAGAGTACGATCGATATATCTAACATCAGCACCTACTCAATCGAAAATTCTGAGTCTGAAATACCACGCCCTATGGCAAAAAAAAGAAAGGTATCATTTGTGGAAAACGAATCAACAGCAGAAAAACGAAGGGAAAACCAATATAAAAAACAAACGAAAAATCTAGAACTAAAAAGAAAAAATTTAGAGGACCCGGAATACACAAAAGATCGGATTTCCCCAGAAAGAAAAACACTGTTCCGTCTATCAAAAAGAAAGCTAAACAAATATGATCACAGACAAAGATCTAACGAGGATGCTTACCCAAAGTCCGGCAAAAGAATGTTCGTAAACGAGAGACAAGAAGTAAAAGCAAAGAGAAGTGATATACGACACCAACAAACTTACTTGACCCCCATAGGACAGAAGGGTAAGGCAAGCGAAAGAAGAACACGAAGAAGTCCAGTCATCGAGACGGACAACAATAGAAGAAGAGATAAATTTACAGACAAGAGAAACAGATCTAACCAAAGATCCTTAGATCGGTCTCTACAGCAAAACCGAATCAGAAACTCAACGATATTTAGTCGCAAAAGTAACTCGACCCGAACATTAAAACTTGAAAAAAGATCCAGCTCAGAAGAAAAAACCATCTTGAATAGAAGAACCTTGCTGAAGCTCCTGGACAAATTCACAAATGGAGATCTAATCAAAAGTATAGACATAAACATAGTAGAATTTGCGCATAAGGGATGAACAGACAGCATCTTTCTACATATCATGTCCCAAACTGTAAAAAAACTCTTGCTTCAGATGACAAAAGATTTTTCAAATCAGGGTTACCTCCTGCGAGAAACGACTCCAGAAGAGAAAGGACAAAAGATCCAAAAAACGAACGAAACAAAACAAAAGTACAGCTATGAAGACTCAACAAGGGAAACCGACGACTGGACAAACAACACTCCAAACAGAAAGTATAACCTGAATGAAAAAAGAAAATACCTTTTAAATCCGAGGAATTATGAACATATGAAAAAAGTAGAGAGAGAAAAAACTAGCAAACTCAAGGTTTCAAGCGTGACAGAAGTTACAAAAGAAACAAGAAAAGAAAAATCAAGAGAAGATCATCACATTAAAAAATACCGCAACGACGATGAAGGGGACACAGAAAAAACCAAAACCAGAACAATTAATGGCCCAACCAGGCCGCAGGAGGGTACAGGAATAGAAAAAAACACTACGAAAGAAACAACCTCAACCCAGAATCGTTCAGACCTAGCAGAAAAAAGCTCAAAAAGATGGACATGGCTCCCTCAAGCACTAACACGCTATACTGGAAAATAGCAGTCAAAGGGCTTCCCTTCGGGTAAAGAAAGGGACCAAACAAAGATGGCAAATGCTCTGGACAACAAAGAGCAAACAATCACTATCGGATCATGGAATACTAGAGGCCACATCCACCTGACAGAACCCGGTGAGATAAACTTAGGCGGATTCGACCTACTAAGCCTACAAGAAACTTGGCTGCAGTTGCCACCCAGCAAAGATGGTTACGAGATCCAACTGTCTCCTGCCCAGAAAGGTGAAAAAGGTCGCCCAACATCGGGCCTTTTAACAGCCGTCCGTACGGGCGGATCGCTTCGAATAGCCCACGGTCTGGTATCAGACACACTAATCCAAGCAATTGTCTTAGAATGGGCAAAAGAAGAAGACGCAACGAGTAAAAAGAACAAAGATCTTATCCTGCTGCTGAATATCTACTGGAACCCGGCCATAATCCATACATCCGTTTTCCTAAACAAGATAGAAAAAATACTATCTCTGGCTACAATAACATTCGATGTGGACCACATCTTAATATGTGGAGACCTAAACTCGACTTGCCCAACGGGAGACGAAGTAAAAACTTTAGGAAACAAAATAAACACCTGCTCAAAATCAACAGCAAGAGGCCTCGCATGGGCGGAGCTGATGAAATCCCGCGACCTGTATAATCTAAATTCCTTGGAAACAACTAGACCGAGAATTCCAACCTGGAAGGGGGAAGGAATTACAAGTACCAACGACTACATATTTGTATCCAGGGATTTATACCAACAAATCAAAAGCTTTGAGATAGAAGTATCCACCCGGAGTGACCACAACTTACTCAAAGCGACATGGTATGCTAATAAACCCCCGCAACTCAACATGTCAACCAAGATGACCATAAATGCCCAAGGAAACCGATTACGAATTACAAAAGAGGGAATAGCCTCGATCACAAAGACCTACAAACGAAAAGAGAAAGGAATCAACAAGAACACAATGGAAAATCTGGACTATTGCCCGCTACTCATCCCTCACCTAAACCCTAGGCATGTAAGGATAACAGAAAAAAACCATCGCCATAAATACAATGACGAAATTCGCTCAAAGAAATCTGAGTTACGAAAATCACTAAGGAAAGCCAAAAAATACCCCACACAGTCAAACTTAGACTTTGCAGACAAACAAAGAAGAACGTACAAACGGTGGCTTCAAACATTCCGAAGAAACTTGTACCAAGAAGACGCAGAGACTATGCTGAGAGCAGTCTGTAAAAGAAACTCGAACGACTTCTGGACCCTACTATCAGGTCCAACAAAAACAAGTACAAACAACGTCCCAGAAGATAGATGGCTAAAACACTTTACAAATTTATTTGAAGAACCAGAACCATCGGAAAAAAGACCAACAAACCCCGTAAAAAGCAAATGGATGGCATGTACGGAGGAAGAGATCCGAAAGAAAATCAGCAAATTAAACAACTCCCGTGCACCAGGTCCGGATGGAATCACAAACTTACACCTCAAACAAGAGTTGGAAACCTGGACCTCGTTAATTACTGAAATTTTCAAAAGATGCAGGATAACACAATCTATCCCGGCTACATGGCAAACAGCTAACATTGTTCCAATTTACAAAAAGGGGCTGAAGGATGATCCAGGAAACTACAGACCTATCGCCCTATTGGACGTGCTGGGAAAACTCTTCGGATCCCTGGTGCTAGATAAATTCCAAGACTGGCAGAAAATGGCAATGACAGCAGATCCACTGCAAACAGGCTTTGAAAAAAATCTAGGTACCACGATCAACATCATGATGATCAGCATTCTGAAGGCCAAAGTCTTCGAGGGTTATCCAACAATCTTCATAGCATCTATAGATCTGGTACAAGCCTTCGACCGTGTAAATAGGAGAAAACTATGGTGCAAGCTGGAAAAACAAAGATGCCCAACGTCACTCCTCAACCCTATCAAAGCACTATATAGTAACACCTCAATTAGAGTCCGCCTGAATGAAGCGGGCCTACTATCAGAAAGTATACGAACAGCAAGAGGAGTCAAACAGGGATGCCCCCTAGCTCCGGCCCTCTATAAGGCATACATGGCTGACATAATGGATGCAGGAATCGACACACGCTCCTTTCCTCCAAAAATAGGAGAGGCAAAGGTGACAAGACTGCTATACGCGGACGATATCCTTCTGTTGGATCAAACACCAATCGGACTACAGCGACAACTAGACAATCTTGTAAGCTATTTGAAGAAGAACGATCTGGACCTGAATACTGCAAAAACTAAAATCATGATTTTAGAAAAATCATCCAGGCCAGCTAAAAGATCACAATGGTTCGCCAACTCAGAGAGGCTGGAGACAGTGAAAAACCTTCACATACTTAGGAGTGAAAATATCTCGCAGCCAAATTGAACTACCAATGCAAGAACATCTAATCTCAAAGATGAAAACACTGGCTGCCCAAGCAACACTCTTGGAAAGAAAATTTGGAAAATTTACCATCCTCCCAGTACTAAAATTCTTCAAAGCAAAGGTCACTCCGGCATTAACTTATAGGGCTGAAGCTATGCCCCATCTTCCTCCTACACTGTGGAAAAAATTGGAAGGTGCGTTCTGGCGCAAAGTCTTACGACTACCCAATTCAACCCCAACAGCAGTAATACGAAGAGAACTATGCCTTCAATCACTGGAATCGGTAGTAGTCAGAAACGGACTCCTGTTCCTGGGAAAAATTCTAAGAACTCCACGGCCTACTATTCTGGACATCATCTACCAAGAAATGACGAACCAAAAAAACAACATGATGACAAAATGGTACAAAAACTTATTAGTGCACTCAGAAAAAATCGGATGTTCGGAATGGGAGATAGAACGCACCCCAGAAAAAATCAAGAAAAAACTAAAAATCTATGATTGGATAGAGACCTTGGAAATAGCAGAAAAGCACACATCACAGAGTCATCGTACAATTAACACACAAAGGATAGACGAGACAAGGAATTACTTAAAACAATTCCCGGACAAACCCCTGCGTATAATCTTCCTGAGAGCACGTCTGAACATTCTAAAGACGAAAGAAATCTTATACCTCAGAAAACAGGTTCAAGATAAAAACTGCCGGTACTGTGACACCCTAGAAATTGAAACAGTGCGACACCTACTTCTTTACTGCCCTGGTACAAACAGTCTCAGAACAACCTATTTAAGATCACACAAAATGAAACATCTTACCACCAGTGATGAAGATTGGTGGAACATGCTAATGAGTGGAGAATCCACAACATTGACAGTGGCAACAGCCAAATTCTTCGAAGGTCTAAAATTGGAAGAAAAACTAATCGGAGAGTAAGCAAAGAAAAATCAACAACAAAAAAAAAAAAAAAAGCATGGATTTTAAAGAAAGAAATATAGAAAAGGAGAGAACTTTAATTTTACCAAATCAAGGATCCAAAATGGAAATGTTTGAAAAACACAGGCCATTAGAAAGTCTTTGTAAAAATTCTAAAACAATTAAATGCAAAAAAAAAAAAATATATATAGTTGATTTTTAGGTAGGTTTTTAAGTAGGTTTCCTTTGTTCAGTTGGGCTCATGGACCCTTGGTAGTTTTGTACATAGTTCTTTATTGCATGGAGATTTTTTTACATTTGACTTTGGACAAAAAATTTTTGGATTCGGATTTGCAGTTTTGTGTTTTTATACGGACATGCAGCTTTTTTTTTCTCATTCACATTGTAGTTTGTTTTCTTTCTTTAGCATTCTTTATTTTTTTCAATACAATTTTGTTTCCATACTTCACTGTGTGGTATCATCTCATTGGTTTCATGCATGTCATGTTGGGTGTTTTCCCATTCAATTGCAACCCTTGTGTGTGACGGACATGGGTTCATTAGCTTCATGAACATTGGGGGTGTAACATGTAATTTCCATTTCCATGTGGGTGAATGGGTTACTTGGTAGGGCTTTTTGGCTGTGGAGGCTGACCATTACGCACATGATTGGGGATTGTGAGGACCTGGTGGGGGCTGCCCATGGTGGCAGGGGGGTGGGGGTGGTGGTAGACATGAGTGGGGGCCTGGTGGAGGCTGCCCCTGCACTGCTGGGGGGTGGGGGTGGTGGGAGACATGAGTGGGTGCCTGGTGGAGGGTGACCCTGGATGCTGGGGGGTGGGGGTGCAGGGGGACATGAGTGGGGGCCTGGTGGAGGGTGGCCAGGGGGGTGGGGGTGGTGGGGGACATGAGTGGGTGCCTGGTGGAGGGTGACCCTGGATGCTGGGGGGTGAGGGTGCAGGGGGACATGGGTGGGGGCCTGGTGGAGGGTGGCCATGGTGGCAGGGGGGTGGGGGTGGTGGTAGACATGAGTGGGGGCCTGGTGGAGGCTGCCCATGGTGGCAGGGGGGTGGGGGTGGTGGTAGACATGAGTTGGGGCCTGGTGGAGGCTGCCCCTGCACTGCTGGGGAGTGGGGGTGGTGGGAGACATGTGTGGGGGCCTGGTGGAGGCTGCCCCTGCACTGCTGGGGGGTGGGGGTGGTGGGAGACATGAGTGGGGGCCTGGTGGAGGCTGCCCATGGTGGCAGGGGGGTGGGGGTGGTGGTAGACATGAGTGGGGGCCTGGTGGAGGCTGCCCCTGCACTGCTGGGGGGTGGGGGTGGTGGGAGACATGAGTGGGGGCCTGGTGGAGGCTGCCCCTGCAATGCTGGGGGGTGGGGGTGGTGGGAGACATGAGTGGGGGCCTGCTGGAGGCTGCCCCTGGTGGCTGGGAGGTGGGGGTGGTGGGAGACATGAGTGGGGGCCTGGTGGAGGATGCCCATGGTGGCAGGGGGGTGGGGGTGGTGGGAGACATGAGTGGGGGCCTGGTGGGGGCCTGGTGGAGGCTGCCCCTGGTGGCTGGGGGTGGGGGTGGTGGGAGACATGGGTGGGGGCCTGGTGGAGGATGCCCCTGCACTGCTGGGGGGTGGGGGTGGTGGGAGACATGAGTGGGGGCCTGGTGGAGGCTGCCCCTGGTGGCTGGGGGGTGGGGGTGGTGGGAGACATGAGTGGGGGCCTGGTGGAGGCTGCCCATGGTGGCAGGGGGGTGGGGGTGGTGGTAGACATGAGTGGTGGCCTGGTGGAGGCTGCCCCTGCACTGCTGGAGGGTGGGGGTGGTGGGAGACATGGGTGTCGGCCTGGTGGAGGCTGCCCCTGGTGGCTGGGGGGTGGGGGTGGTGGGAGACATGAGTGGGGGCCTGGTGGAGGCTGCCCCTGCACTGCTGGGGGTGGGGGCGGTGGGAGACATGGGTGGGGGCCTGGTGGAGGCTGCCCCTGGTGGCTGGGGGGTGGGGGTGGTGGTAGACATGAGTGGTGGCCTTGTGGAGGCTGCCCCTGGTGACTGGGGGGTGGGGGTGGTGGGAGACATGGGTGGGGGCCTGGTGGAGGCTGCCCCTGGGGGGTGGGGGTGGTGGGAGACATGAGTGGGGGCCTGGTGGAGGCTGCCCCTGCACTGCTGGGGGGTGGGGGTGGTGGGAGACATGGGTGGGGGCCTGGTGGAGGCTGCCCCTGGTGGCTGGGGGGTGGGGGTGGTGGGAGACATGAGTGGGGGCCTGGTGGAGGCTGCCCCTGCACTGCTGGGGGGTGGGGGTGGTGGTAGACATGAATGGGGGCCTGGTGGAGGCTGCCCCTGCACTGCTGGGGGGTGGGGGTGGTGGGAGACATGGGTGGGGGCCTGGTGGAGGCTGCCCCTGGGGGGTGGGGGGTGGGGGTGGTGGGAGACATGAGTGGGTGCCTGGTGGAGGGTGACCCTGGATGCTGGGGGGTGGGGGTGCAGGGGGACATGAGTGGGGGCCTGGTGGAGGGTGGCCATGGTGGCATGGGGGTGGGGGTGGTGGGAGACCTGAGTGGGGGCCTCGTGGAGGGTGACCCTGGATGCTGGGGGGTGGGGGTGCAGGGGGACATGAGTGGGGGCCTGGTGGAGGCTGCCCCTGGTGGCTGGGGGGTGGGGGTGGTGGGAGACATGAGTGGGGGCCTGGTGGAGGGTGACCCTGGATGCTGGGGGGTGGGGGTGCAGGGGGACATGAGTGGGGGCCTGGTGGAGGGTGGCCATGGTGGCAGGGGGTGGGGGCGGTGGTAGACATGAGTGGGGGCCTGGTGGAGGCTGCCCATGGTGGCAGGGGGGTGGGGGTGGTGGTAGACATGAGTTGGGGCCTGGTGGAGGCTGCCCCTGCACTGCTGGGGGGTGGGGGTGGTGGGAGACATGAGTGGGGGCCTGGTGGAGGCTGCCCCTGGTGGCTGGGGGGTGGGGGTGGTGGGAGACATGAGTGGGGGCCTGGTGGAGGCTCCCCATGGTGGCAGGGGGGTGGGGTGGTGGTAGACATGAGTGGGGGCCTGGTGGAGGCTGCCCCTGCACTGCTGGGGGTGGGGGTGGTGGGAGACATGAGTGGGGGCCTGGTGGAGGCTGCCCCTGCACTGCTGGGGGGTGGGGGTGGTGGGAGACATGAGTGGGGGCCTGCTGGAGGCTGCCCCTGGTGGCTGGGGGGTGGGGGTGGTGGGAGACATGGGTGGGGGCCTGGTGGAGGATGCCCCTGCACTGCTGGGGGGTGGGGGTGGTGGGAGACATGAGTGGGGGCCTGGTGGAGGCTGCCCCTGGTGGCTGGGGGGTGGGGGTGGTGGGAGACATGGGTGGGGGCCTGCTGGCAGGTGCCCCACAGTGCTGGGGGGTGGGGGTGGTGGGAGACATGCATTGTTGATCAGTAGTGCAAGGTGACATGTGGGTTGGCTGGGGGGCATGCCCATGGTGGATGGGCTGCCTGCGGGACATGAGCAGGGGTGCAGGGTAGTCCCCCGTGGTGTGGGCTGCCTGCAGGGGCCGTGGAGGTTGTGGAGCGTACACCTGGGAGGTCCCACACGGCCAATTCACGTGTAGTACTCCCCAGAACCCCTGAAATACACATTCCCTGCTGGTATCGCGTGTGCAACTTCCCGCGCACCCCTGAAATACACGTACCCTGCTCGCACTGGGACAATCGCGTGTGGAACTTCCCGCGCAACCCTGAAATACACGTACCCTGCTCGCACTGGGACTATCGCGTGTGGAACTTCCCGCGCACCCCTGAAATACACGTACCCTGCTCGCACTGGGACAATCGCGTGTGGAACTTCCCGCGCACCCCTGAAATACACGTACCTTGCTCGCACTGGGACTATCGCGTGTGGAACTTCCCGCGCACCCCTGAAATACACGTACCCTGCTCGCACTGGGCCAATCGCGTGTGTAACTTCCCGCGCACCCCTGAAATACACGTACCCTGATGAAATCGCGTGTGGAACTTCCCACGCACCCATGGAATACACGTACCCTGCTCGCACTGGCCCATTCGCGTGTGTAACTTCCCGCGCACCCCTGAAATACACGTACCCTGATGGAATTGCGTGTGGAACTTCCCGCGCACCCATGTAATACACGTACCCTGCTCGCACTGGCCCATTCGCGTGTGGAACTTCCCGCCCACCCCTGAAATGCACGTACCCTGCAGAAATCGCGTGTGGAACTTCCCGCGCACCCCTGAAATACACGTACCCTGCTGAAATCGCGTGTGGAACTTCCCGCGCACCCCTGAAATTCACGTACCCTGCTTGCACGGGGCCAGTCGCGTGTGGAACTTCCCGCGAACCCCTGCAATACACGTTCCCCGCTTGGCGTTTGCTGTTTGCCAGCCCGGTGAACTGGTCCAGGGTTAGCGCAGCCCTTTGCGATGATTTAGCGATTTTGATGGCTTTTCCTTGCGCGAGGGCGTTCTTGGGGGCGTTACTGGCGCTGCTGCAGGGTCGCTGCGATTCTCTGCGCCACGGCTGGTTTGGAAGCCTGAAATCCATGAATACGCTGTGTGCGGAAATCGGTTTTAGCGCACGTGCCTGGCGCAGTCAATCGCACGCGGACACTCTGCGCCAGCCGCTTGCAACACTTTTCTGCGAAATTCTATGAATTACCCTGACATTTGCTGTTTCAGTTTGTGGGCCACCACATTTGACTACTGATTTTTATTTCTTAATCTCTTCGCCTATCCTGTTGTCAACCACTAATTCATTGTCACTGACTCGTGTCATTTAGTATCCAATTAAAGCTAAAGCTTGGAATGTCACAATTCCATGCAACTGAATGTCAAAGACAGTCCCATTATCATTTCATCTCGTTTTCATCACAATTCTACTAGTATGGGCAATCCATTTAAATTAAACATTTTTCAGTGCTCCCCCTAGGCTAAAGATATAAATCAACTTGACAAGTCTTGCAAAAAAGAGGAATGCCAAGTATTAAGGGCAATTAAATTCCTCTATAAGGATAATAAGGCAGTACTTGGAGTGGGTCTGGGTGGTGAGGTTACCAAAGTATTTAACGTTACTAAAGGAATAAGTCAGGGTTGCCCCCTGGCCCCTCTACTGTTCTGCATTTATGCAGAGGAGGTGGTGAACCAGTTATTGCTGGATGGCAAAGATCTGCCGAAGCTGGGTAAAATGAGATACCCAGGCTTGTTCTTTGCCGACGATGCTGTGATTCTGGCAACTACTCCTCCGGGATTAAAGCATTCATTGTTAGTGTTTCTGAAGAAATGAACTGAATTAGGATTGACCTTGAATACAGAGAAAACAAAAACAATGGGCCTCATTACAACTCAGGCGTTAAGGGTTAACGCCACCGTTAACCCTTAACGCCTGATTCTGATTTTAACGCCTGCTTTTAGCAGGCGTTAAAATCCATGGCGCTAACCTGCCATGGTGCTAATTACACCGCCGTAATTTACGGCGGCGTAATTAGCGCCTTCCCCACTCCCATTATGCCCTACGGGGCAAAAATGGGAATGGGGAAGGGAAAATGGGAAATGGGGATTTACCGCCCCACTCACCTTGGAATGGGGCGGTAAATCCGCCATCCACCATGGTGTAAACAGAGTTTACACCATGGTGGTAAAGTTGGTGCACTTAGCACCAAGGTTGTAATGAAATGTTTTTTAAGCCTACTTTTGGGAACAATTTCAACCTTGATATTAGAGCAGGCAGGCCATCCCTGCTACTACAACAAGTAAGGTATTATGATTACTTGAGCATAAGTTTTAGTAATATTGGATCCTGGACAAGTCAAATCGCCAAGTCCACTGTCACGTTAGAAAAGTATAGTGACGGAACACGTATGGGGCAGAGCTATGGGGGTTTGTGGACCTGAAACCTTTGAGAATGTTGGAAAATAAGTTTCTCAAGAGACTATTAGGCCTCCCCTTATCTATGCCTAATGCTTTGTTACATCTTGAACTTGATCTATGTCCAACTGAACTGCTGTTTTTGTATTTTTAACTTTGGGAGGCGGCAAGTTTTTAAATATTATGATATGTAATATGGTACTCTCGTCCATTGTGTTCATTAATTGGTTTTTATAAGATTTTACAACTGTTATGTTGTCTGAATTTTATGGATTGTATGCTTTGATACTATTTTTAATAGTTGTTTTTGAAATATGTATCAGGAAACAATATATTGATATGTTATCTTGTGACAATGTTCTTTTATGGCTCAATAGCCAAATAAAGATTACAATACACAATACACATAAATCAACTTCCCCCACACCCACCATCTTGTTGGTATTAGCTAAATAGTACCACAGTGACAGAAGACGTCACACAGCTCATGGCCACAGACCACATCTCTGACTGTGACAAAGAAGAGTAGAGCTCATTCTGATGAGGATGACCAGTAAGTATTGTGACAGGGTCAGACGGCTGACCCTGTCACGAGGGAATGGGGGCCGGTCTCCACCTGGGGAAGAAGACCTACCAGACAACTCAGCAGAGACAGTCTTGCCTGAGAGGCAGGATGTGGGAGTTGGGAGGACTTCAGTTCCTGAGCCATCCACATGTTGCTTGGTAAATGATCAAAGTACCACTTCTTCCTGCCCCATTCCTGTTATGCACAATTCTGGCCAGTGTTTCTCTATTTGTCCCATAGGACTACAATACCTAGAAATCTTGCCGGTGGAGGAATGAGCATGTAACCCAACTTTGAGGGAGCCAGTGGTGAAAAGCAGGACCCATGAGTGATTCACGCTGCAAAACAGCTATCAGGAAGACCCACACTATGGTTCTACGTTAACATATCAAAGCCGAGATCCATGCAGCCTTCTATGCCGAAGCTGAAAGCTTCGCATTTCGAAAATGTTGAATGCATTCATTCATGTCAGCTTCAGCATGGAAGGCTGTGTGGATCTCGGTAATCCGCCCCGCTTTCCATGTAATGGAAGTGGGGTCATATTCCCAACCTCCGAACGCATAATGCCAAACAAGCGAAGCAGGAAACACCCTCGCAACCCGGGCTGCTATTGTTCAACACTGTGGGATTTGGGATTTTTGGTCATGCCAAATGCGCACTAAACACACATTCTGCTTTCAGGGAGACTAAATGTGTTTGTCGTGGGCTGCCATTGTAAACCTCCAACGGACCCATGTTTGAAGAGCACATGAAGGATAGCTATAAAAAGAAACTAGGGGCCTCATTATAACTATGCCAGTCGGGAAACACTGGGGCTGGTAGGCCTACCGGCACCAGGGTTTCTGGCCCGGCACAGTATGACTCTGTGGGCGGGTGCCGTCCTGCTCCGCAGGATCAGACCTGGCGGGCGGAACGGCACACGCTCACAGAGTTTCAGGGAAGCACAGGCACCATTGTTAACTGTGCCGGTGCTTTCTTTGGTCCCCATTCCCATGGAGGGATTGGGGAGTTATAAAATTACTGCCGCCTGACTTCCCGGCCGCTGGGGTCGGAATACCCCGGTGTTACCGGAAAGTCAGGCACCAGTATTTTTTTACAGGTCCAGCGGCAAACAGCCAGTGGTATCACCAGCAGGCTTACCGCCGGACCCGTAATGAGGCCCTATGTATCACATGGGCTGTCATTTCAGAACTCCAGCGGACACGCGGCTAGGGATCACACACTTACGAACTCTGAAAGTGACTGCTTGTCACGGGCCACCATGGCAAAACTCTGGCAGACCAACGCTTGAGGAGGGAGCACAATTACTGAAAGCATGTGCAAGGTGAGGTATTGGTTGGTGAGAGAACGTGGTACTTGGATGTGAGAGGGTGTATAAGGTGAGTGAGAGAATAGAGGAGAGTGTAGATGTGTGAGTGGTAGTGATTGGGAATGGTGACAGAGTGTGAAAGGAAGGTGACTGAGAGAAAGTGTGGAGGAGTGTAGAGTAGTGGAAAGAGAGTATAAGGGGGTGTAGTGGTACTATATGAAGTGGAGGGTAGTGGGAGGAGAGAGGAGTGGAGAGGGGTGAGAGGAGAGAGAGCAGTAGCAAATAGAGCAGAAAGTAAAGAGAGACAACATTTGAAGGACATAAGAGCGGGAGAGGCGAAAGAAGAGCGAGACAATGGAAGTCAGAGCATGGAGGTGATTAGGAGGAATGAAAATGAGATAGAGAGAGAACATCTGGCCATGGTGTATAAGTGGCTCTAGTATCAGATGGGTGTTTTTCTGTGGTGGTGCCACGCTTGTGGAGTGCCATGCTCATCTCTTACTGTCTTCAAGCGCAGACTGAAGACCATTCTATTTGAATAATTAAGTCTTTTTCTCTGATGACCTTTTTTTTCCAGTGCCTGACTTGCTTATTGTTTTATGTTTGTCTTCTGTCCCAGCGCCTCTATGCCTATGTATTTTGTCCCGGCGCGTTAGAAATCAATTAAATAGAGCATGAGAGGAAAACCCAAGTGAAACCTGGGCAATGGGCAGTTGGTGAGGCCATTGTTATTCTTGTGGGACCCCTAGACTTGATTCACCTAAAGGACCCCAAAGGGAGCCAGCTAGCTAAGGTGTTTACCTTTAGGCCATTACAACCAGCAAGTCAGCTACTAAGCAGTAGTGGTTACCGATCTCCACTGACCATTGAGGGATATAGGAATGCCTGGGCTAGGGAGGGTACAGCCCATGGAAAACGAGAGAGAAAGGGACGACCCTTAGTGATCACCTTCTCTAGTCTTTTAATAAAAACTCTTTGAATTGTCTTCGAGAGTTGGTGTAGTCTTGAGGCCATCTGTGACAGTATGTGGACAATTACACTTTGTTCCTTATGTTTATTAAATTTAGGCAGTGCCCAATCTCATTTCTTAACATTAGCTGCTTCGATCTTTGGACCATTGCATTTGACTACTGAAATTGTGTTTTCTTCGTCTCTTGACCTATCCTGTTGTGAACCTCTGGATCATTGCCACTCTCTTGTGTCCATTAGCATCCAATCTAGCCTAAAACTGAATAACAAAGGCAACCCGATTATCATTATCAATCTTTAATTCTCGTCACAGCCATTATAGAATGAGCTCAGTCTACAGTGGAAAGAAACAAACACAGCAATCCTTTTAAATTTAGCAACATTTCTCAGCTCTCGCCCTAGACTGAAGGTATACAATAATGTTGCCTATGTTTCTTGCCCACAAGCCCAGCTATCACTAAGAAGGCACAGCCCACATGGGCTTGCACCAGTAGCCTGCAAAAGCTGATCTTTGCCCGTGTCCCTCCACTAGCAATATAATGTATTATCGGTATCTCATCTGCTTGCCATGATTCCAACAAATAACCTTTTATGTCCATGCTTGGTCTGCTTGTTCAATCCCTGCTGCTGAATTATGCCAAGTTCATCTCATGGTACGCAGCTCCTACCTGCCAGCTCAGTGTTTCTTAAATCAGTGTCATTAATTGCCAGACCATCGACCTTGGAGAGTTGGGGGTTTGCTAGGGGCATGCGCATCAGGGTGATGGAAGAAATCGTCCAAGCACTCATTGTTCCATAACTCTCCCTAGCCCAATGGCTTCCACTGGGCAGACAGATGATACACCAGCCCTTCCTGCCTTTACACCTCAAGCTTGAGGGAAGACATCCAATTCTGTCCTGCTCAGACAGACAGCACTGGCCCGCTTATTTTTCTGACACACCTAGTTAATTCTTTTGGGGGTTGCGAGGATCAGTGGGAGCTCACATGTGTTCCTGTATGCATCAGTGAACCATAGACTGACAGTTGGTCCTCCCATACGTAACTGGACGCTTACCACTTTTTTTCTCTTTCTCATCAGGCTTCATAAAGTAGGAAGAACTATTAGCCTATATTAAGTCTTTAACCAATACCCATTAGTACCTGCCTATGCCATAGACAGTCTTGTGCCACAGTGTCATTTTACCACATCTGGTAAAACGTCTTCTTCATTATAATTGTTCTTTTATAATAATTGTTCTTTTATAATGTGCTTAATACCTGGGACAGTTTCTAAGCTCAAGACTGGGATTCAGCCCTGTGTTGCAAAGCACTGTGTTGCTTCCAAGACAAACGTGTTTCCTCTGAGCTATCCTCCCGCCCTAAAATGTTGATGATGTCTTCCATTATGCTTTCTGCAATGTTAACTGTGACGGTGTGAGGTGTCATGAGCACTAGTGGATGTTTGTGTGAGTTACCATAATGACACACTTCAGTGTTTATGTTTTAGTTATTTTCTGAAACCACCCCTTCCCTTCAAGTTCGTTTTCCCATTGAATAGTCCATTAAAACTATGAGGTAAGTAAAAGTGCTGTTGTAAATGCAGGGGTATGACTACTATATACATGAGTGTTTCTTTAATATTCCAGTTTACTGCCAGTAATACTCACCAATAGGTCTGTCCATTTAAGGTTGGTAATAGGTATACCAGTGAGTTGGGTAACAATACCAATCTGTTATCTTTCAGTATCCTTGCTTCAAATGGCATCGTTGTCAGGACAGACTAGGGTAATAGATAACTATGAGAGAAAGGAGTACAACAATACCACAGTACCTAAATCAATAGACCGTGTTAAGATACTTTGCATGAAGACACAGCAAAGTTACCTATCAAGGGGCAGGACCTCATGGCCGGTCACAGTCTCAAGAAGTATATATGACAGGCTTACCAAGACTGCCTCCATATGCAAAAGAGAATATGCATTCACTGATGCAAAAATGTATATTTTGATTGTGCCATAAAAAGGGCTGCTTTGCGATTAAACTTTCTGATATCCTATACGTACAGCAATCCCCCAATCCATCAAGCACTCAATGGGACTTGATTAAGATAACTTTGGCACAGCAATCACTTGTTGAGGTTTGGCAGTAGAGTATTGAAGAATCTTGCCTAGGGGTTCTAACATTCAAATTAGACAGTGGCTGCACCCCTCTGCTTTTGGCCAGAACACAAACTGCAATATTAGCACCTTGAACCAACATTACTGCGTGAATAACCAGTTCACTAAATTCCCCCAGTAATGCCAGCTGATCATTTTGGATTGATAGGAAACCCCCCTTTGTTTCCAATCCCTCAATCTAATATCAGAGATTACAAATTCCATAAAGGCGACTAAGTGTATCAAAATAGTTTCATGGAATATTGAAGGTTTGAGAAGTAAGCTGGGGGATCCAGATTGGCACAAATGTATATCCGGGGGCACACATCATATGACTGCAAGAGACCTGGAAAACAAAAGCAGTCCACAAAGCAGGCTATAGCTCTCTGTTTCGTCCAGCCACAAAATACCTAAAAGGTTGCCCAAGGGGGTGCCTCTTAATATGGATATATTAATCTTTGACCTAAAATGGAAAGAACTGGAACAATTTGGTGGCGGTGTATATTGTTACCAAAGGAGGTCACACTTTCCATTTATTTAATGTGTATTTTAGGCCAAACCCGGCAGAAATTCAGGCTTTAATCATGGCAATTGATAATCATTCTGAATAAAAGTGTTGGTGAAAATCAGAGATTTTAGTTGGTATTTGTATTTGTTTTATTTGTAACGCGCACCTTCAGGACCGGAGGCATCCGGGTGCAACTTTAGACAAGGTTACATAAGCATACATATATTCAAACTTTAAAACAGTGCGAAGTATTCAGAGCATACAGCAATATACATATTTACAAAGTAGAGATGAGGGCAGGCGTATTCCTGGGACAGGCTCCCAGGAACATAAGAGGTCCGGGTTTCAAGGCTGGTTGAAGAGCCAGGATTTCGTTTTGGATTTGAAGGCACTAAGGCATTTTTCAGATCTGATGGTGGGTGGGAGGGCATTCCAGAGCTTGGGAGCTAGGACGGGGAAGCTAGATCCACCCGCTTTTTGTAGTTTGAACCTAGGGGTGGTTAGACAGTGGGTCTGGGCGGTTCTTTGAGGGCGGGTAGGCGCGTGGCGGGATAGCCGGCTGCAGAGGTACGGGGGGGCTTGGTTGGCTAGGCATTTGTGGGTAAGGCCTAAGGCTTTCAGTGAAATTCTCTGGTGATTTACATTTTCAGTTTCAACCATATTCGCCTTGTCCGCCTGACATGGTTATGGAGAATGTAATTTGGGGAATTCCTGAATCGCAACCCAAATTCCCCCTGACCCTCTAACCTCTTGTGCATCAACTAGCAGATACTTTTCTTAGACATGGCTTGAGAGCTTGTAATGGCTGGGTCAAGGACAATAGCCCTTCTCAACCTACCTATACGCCTTACTTGATGCAGACCCATATAGACTATATGCTTATAGGCTTGGAAGCATTGTGTAATATACGTTCCTTTATAGTCAGTGAGAGAGCAGAGAGTGATCATGACCTCTGTTATTGACACTTCTAGCACCAGTCCCTACACTGCCTCACATTTCTCAACATCAGAAGCTAACAAATTAGACACTATCTTGAAGATGGTCTTCACTTGACAGGGTCATGGTTTTACCCAGACTTTATTCCAAGCTGTTTCCAAATGTAATCTAGTTTGTGGATATAGAAACTACCTTCACTCCTTTGGCATTTTAATACGCTGATTTATATTGTTAAAACTCTCTTCTCCCAATTCTGTGGTAGAATGAACAAGAAAACACTTGACAGCCCAAAGTGGTTCAACAAGCAGTGTCGGCTAGCTAAGCAAGCTTTACTTAAAGAATTTAAAAACCCATACCCAAAGGACAATCCCAAATAGCCTTATTATAGGCAACTTATAAAGAGTTGCTGGGAAAGAAAAAGGAAGCTTACCATTGAAAAAACTAGGAGGCCCTAAAAAGCTGCTGCTTTAACCAAAAACAAGAGACAATCCTGGAGAATAGTCTCAGGGGGATAATTGCCTGCAGATGATATCAGCTTCCGTAACTGAATCAAAGTGATTTGAGCATTTTAGCACCATTTATCTTGAAAATCTCTCAAACTTGACACACATTGATGGTTCTCACTGTGATTAAATTGTGCCATATGACACTACTAGTGTTTCGAGTCACCTACAGCCTAACGCTATGGTGTTTAGTATAAATGAGGTCAAGACCATGCTAACCCTCCAGAAGCTCAAACAAGAATGTGGTCTAGATTTTTACTCATTGATATATTTAAAGATGAGATGGGAATCTTGGTACTTAAATTAACTAAACAGTTGAATACATTAATTTCTTCTAAAACGATCCTGAGAAGTTGTCAATGGTGATCATGGTTTCAATGTATAAAAAAGGAAACCGCAACAACCTCTAAAATTATCGTCCCATCTCACTCCTAGGATCTTTGTCAACATTACATGCTCGGGTGATACTCCTAAAACCCTGAAGAACGGTGTGAGGCAAATTACATTTTGTTTCACATCCAAGAATGCTTTTAGAAATCCATATCAGCAACAGATCAGATATTTAGGTTAACAATGTTCGTTTATGAATATGTTGCTCCTAACAGGACACCTTCTTTGTAGCTTTTGTAGATCTACAAATGGTGTTTGATTCAGTCCCAACAGTACATCCTTGGGCCCTCTTAGCAGATTTGGCTATCTCAGGATGAACAATTGATGCAATTAATCTGTTATACTCAAACGTTGCAGTAGTCCGCTGCGATGCTTCTGGTGAATGCATCAAACGGTTCAATATCAACAGTCCGACAGGGATGTGTGCTGCTCCTCTGTTTTCTTTGTACATACATGATATTGCAGACATTTGAGTAGTATCAAAGGACTCCAACTAGGCAACAACAACATTTGGCAGATACTTCTTTTCAAGAATGATGTGATTTTAATATCTAAAACCCCCTCCGGGCTACATCATCTATTGAACACTTTTTCAACATAGTGTGATGAAAAAGGACTAACAGTCAATATGTATCTCAAAAACCATGTTTTTAACTGAAAATACTCTCTCCAGATGATTCCAGTGGACCTACACTATCAATGAGAAGATCATAGTGGAGATCGACAACTATTATTACCTGGGTATTTGCATCCAAAAACCAGGAAAGTGGGCAGGTCAAATTGGCAATCGATTGGCAACATTAGTTAGAAGGGGTAGCTTAGTTATCAGCTTTATTAGGTGCTATGGTGAATAAACTATCTTGCATGCCATAGCGGTATACAAAATGCAGGCTATTACTGCTGCAGCCTATTGTAGCGAACGTTGGGGTCATTGTAACATAGCTATGCTAGAAAAGGAGGAAAACAAAATCCCCAAAACATACTTGGCATACTCCTTTGCGCTACGTCTGTCCTTACAAAATTGGAATTGGCATATTATTTACAGTAAAGTTAAAACCTGTTCTTTGTTGCTAAAAATTGTGGAAAGTTTCAGAACAAAATCTCTATTGGGAAGCAGTAAGTGAGCTGTTGGCATTAAAAGCAGCTTCAGAAATTCCATGGTGTTCGTATGTAAAAGAAATGCTTGGAAAATGGGTTTATCCTATCTATGGGCCAAGCCTCGTACGTATGGCACACTGTATACACCTGTGGTCTGCGCTTCATCAGCAGATTGTTTTATTTAGGGAGCTAGGGGACACCTATGGGTAAACATTTTAATTGCAGACTACCTGAGACGTAGGCACAATCCTAGCTTTGAATAGTGCCTGCATATTCCATGCCATAAATTAACAAAAACACTTATGACCAAATTGCCATCTGGTATATTACAATTAAGTAAATTCACTGCTCGATGGAATGAAGAGGATTCAGAAATGTGCAAATATTGTGGCATATCTATGTGTATGTGTCCACTGTATAGCTCTTCTTGAAAGTTATACCTCTGGCCTCTGTTCAATTTGTAGAAGACTAGAACCATAAATGATGAACTTTATTTGATAAACATATTGAGAGATGATGCTGGACTTAAAGCAATTTTAATATTTTCTTGAGAAAGCATGGCACATCCGGATTGCATTTTCTGTATGAATTCTCAGCTAACTAAAATATCATGTAACTGACAAATCTGGAACAATAAAATAAATAAATATTTATTATCAATGGTTCATTAGCATTGAGCTTTTTTATTTTTTATTTTTGTAGTGTGTGTATTGTGTGTATCTTTTTTAATTCTGTAAACATTATTTTGGTACAAGTTCTTTAATGTCTTAATTAAATTTGGTCTTGGTTTTTGATATCAATATCTCATTTTAGTTTTTGTGCTTTTATGGCTATAAACTGAAAAAAACTTAAGTGAATGAATAAATACCTGTTGTCTTTCTGTAGTGCCAAATACAATAGCTTCTGAAATCACCAACATTCCATCTTCTGGTTAATGCATTCTGCTGAGATTGCTCTTGTTCACATGCATAACATCGTAACCTCTGGCCATCACAAGTATTTCACTTGCATCCTAGTTTTTCAGCTTTTTTGTAGTTTCTTCTGTCACAGTTTTCTCAACAGGGAGAAAGGAGAGGGTTGATTGAGGTGGGTGGTTCCCTAGCAACGTGCACGCCGACAGCCTAGTCTGCTAAGAGGCACTACAGGACCTTGTGTGAAAGCGGAACAGTGTGTTCTTACTGTGATTCTACTGTGAGCACTTTGAATCTGCTAAATTTGAATTTCTACTTGACATTGGAAATCGCTGACTGATACGTGCTGTGATCTATAAAGCAGTGTGTGCCACTTTGCAACCTTTGTGTGAATAACTGACTAGCGTGTTATTAAACACTATCTGCTATAGTGTTCGGGTGAACTACAGCACAACGTGCTGAACTCTGTTTAGCAGAGAGACATCATTATTAACTTAGGCTAATCTAAGACTTCCTTGGGACTATGTATCCCAGAAGCACTGGCACCCTTCTTATCAAAACTTCAGGCGCTTCAGCGCCGGCGCTTCGAGGGCCCAGCCAGACTTGCGTCACAAGGCCAGAAACCCTGGATCTGCGCTGTCAGACCCAAACCACACCATTCAGAGGTAAGAATGAAAACCCCATACATTAACTCATTGAAGGTCGACTTAATACAGCATGTTTGCGCTGAAATTGTGCACATGGTCAGAGATAGGGCACTAGTATATGCACGTAATGGAGTTAAGATGTGGAACATACCAACACCAGCGGGCACTCCCCGAATACATGTTCATAAAAAATACAGGCCAAATAAAAGACCCCCCACAGAAAACGACTCCAAATCCACTAACAACTTGATGATCGTTAACAAAGATGAAAAAAGACAGCTGAAAATGTGTCTTTTAAATACAAGATCATTAAACAAACATGCACAAGACGTACATGAGCTCATACAGAACAATAACATTGACATCGCCTGCATAACCGAGACCTGGTTACAAGAACCCATAGGGCCAACTTGCCTCATAGCAGTTCCCCATGGCTATGTAATTTACCATAAGGACAGAGAAGTGGGAACAGGGGGAGGATTAGCAATGATAGTAAAAGAAGAAATCAAAATGTTCCCTGCACCTACAACATGCGCCGGGTGTGAAATACTACACCTAAAACACACACCTAATGCCAATAGCTGCATCAATTTCATACTGCTATACAGACCTCCCATCCCTCACGTCTGACTTCAACGAAGACCTGACTGAACAACTCAATACATTAAAAGGAATAAACACTGCCACTGTAGTTCTTGGAGACTTTAATAGATGGTGTGGCAACCCAAAAGACAAACAAGCCATACACTTGGAGAAGATCCTGAAAAACATAGACTTCTCTGTCATGAACCAAAACCCCACCATGGAAAATGGTAACCAATTAGATCACCAACAACATCGAAACTAAAGACTTTAAAACCAATCCATGCATATGGTACCAGCATTTTTTTCGGGCACATGCACACTAATAACCAACTCTCTGAGAAAGAATAAGTTAGGAAATGCACCAAAAGAGTTCAAAAGTAGGACTTTTAACAAAAATAGAAGCATCACATTTAGAACAGTGTATGAACAAAATCCTCAGTGAAGGAACATGGTACATGTGACAAATTAATTGCTGACTTTTCTACACAGGTAAAACAACTACTCAATCTAAAAGCTCCATTAAAAAACAAAACTGTGAGACCGAATAACAATCATCAGAAATGGTTTAACGATACTCTCAAGGAACTCAAAAAACTAAAATAAAATGAGTACCACTGGCTAAAACAACACCCATCTATGGATAGTAAAGCCAAGTGGAAAGAAAGCGAGAAACTATCCAAAAAATAAATCAGAATGGCAAAAAATAATTTTTATAATGAACAAATCAAAACTGCCGAAAACTCTACTAGGAAACTCTTTGAAATTCTTAAAACCATTGAAAAGCCCAAGGCTTTAGTTACCACATTCCCACCCACGAAAGAGGATTGCGATAAAGTCCCAAGTGCCTTCACAGAGGAAATCCGGAAGACAAGGGATATCCTAAGAGAAGTCCAGAAACATACGCCTAATCAGGCAGAACCTGAATCAGAAGCAACACCTGTGCAGCATCGAAAATCATTTAAATGTAATCAAATCACCATAGTTGATATGACAAAAACCCTAAAAACCATGAAACCCACCGTCTGCACAGAAAATATAATTCCATCTAGAGTTATATTAGAAAATGTCTCCATCTTTGCACCCTTTCTCACCAAAATGGTGAATGCCTCCTTTAGGGATGGCTATGTTCAAACAGAAATTAAAACAGTCACAATCAGCCCCCTACCAAAAAAACTGAATTAGACCAAAGAGACCCTACCAACTTAAGACCTATCACTAACTGTCATTTTTTACTGAATGTTTTGGACAAGGTCGCAACTAAACAACTTCAGGCATACGTAGATGCCAACAAGATACTTCACGACCAACAGTCGGGCTTTAGAGCTGCTCACAGCAAAGAGACGGCTATTTATTTTAAAATGTTTTTATTGGCATTTATAATGTACATTAACAGTTTGCTGCTCAGTTTTCCATCACTGTCACATGTGTACTTGAAACAGATGAACAACAAGTAACCTTGTAACAACAACAAACAGTCTTCACTTCCAAATTTGCTCGTAGGGGCACCCATCTTTATCCCCAGGGAAGCCCTGGTGCTTATGGTCTCACTGGGGGCTTTGGGGCCAGAGGATGTCAGTCCGGATTACATCATTTTAATGGCCCAGCTCTTAACGTTCTAGCCATCACAGGGGTGGGCTCAGTTCATTCATGGGGGTTAATGATCTGATGGATGAAACATGTCCCAGATTAGAGCTTTCCAGGCCTCGTATGCAGGGCTCGCATCACCTCCTGCCTTAGATACTCCATTACCCCATACTCTAGTTTCTGCCCCCGTCCAGTGTTCCAGCTCCCTGTGCCATCTGGCATATTGTGGGCCCGGCAGTTTTCCACGCCATTGCAATGGCCCCTTTGGCCAACAGAAATGCCATGTTCATGAATTTATTTTCGTGCCTGAATTTACTTATTCTTGGGTAGGCCCTCAGGAGGTTGCACTCGCCTTTCTGCAAGCTTGTCCTGTCTTGGCCCAGAAGTGCTGTATCTTTAGACACCCCCCGAACATATGCAACATTCCTGCTCCCTCTGACCCACACCAGGGACACAGTGGGTTTGTCTTGCTGCCAAATTTGGCTATTCTACTCGGTGTCATATAGGCCCTATACAGGACATTTAGTTGGATCAGTCTAAATAGGGTATTTCGTGACACTTCCCGGGGGTATGCTAGGATCCTCATCCATTCCTCCTCTGTTATACTGATTCCCAGGTCCGTCTCTCACAACTGCTTCTACCTATCACTTCTAGGATGAGTCTATCTGCCAGCTGGTTTTAAAGTCTGGACACTGGTTTCCACCCATCCACCAGGTCGTGAAGTAGTGCTAGTACTGGTTCTGCCTCTGGCTCCTTTGGCCATTCTTTCCATTTCCTCTTTGCCACCTTCCTGATCTTTCGGTACCATAGAAACTGGCTTTTGGATGGACCCTCTTTCTCCCCCATGGATTCACATTCCCTGAAGACGCCCTCCTCATATGCGTCCAGCCAAGTGTAAATACCGTATCTTTCCCATTGCCTTGCCCTTGCCAGGTCCACTCTAACCACACAGACATCAGCAGCGATCGGGTTCTCAGGTGAGTAAGGGTGTTCACGTATCACCAGTTTCAGGGCCCTGCCCCAAACCCTCCTTCCCAGCTGAACGATCATTGGGGCCTCACTCAAGCACCTCAGTGGGACCCACAGCGTTTCTTTCAGGCGCGCAGGCGCTACTAGCCTTTTTATCAGCTTTGTTTGTGAGGTGGTCTCATCCGCGAGCCACTTGGCCATGAGTTGCGCTGCCAGGAAATATTTCTCGAGATGTGGTAATTGGACCCCGCCTGCCTTGTATGGTAGCAAAAGTGTGTTCAAGGATAGCCTATGCCTGGCAGACCCCACAGCATTTCCCTCAGCAACTTTTCCAATAGACAAAAGAAAGAGGCCGGTATATAGTAGTGAACGTTGTGGCAGAAGTATAGGAACCTCGGCAGGACTATCATTTTAATGATAGCAACCCTGCCCATCACTGATAGCAGAAATTTAGACCAAAACATCATGGACTTCCTGAGCCCCTCCACCACCAATGCCGTGTGGCCCCCATGCATCTTTTCAGGTGTGGGCCAGATATTCACCCCTAAGTATCTGAACGAATGCAGCTTCCACCGGAACCCAACCTTTGGGAGATCCTCCTCCTTTTTCCTTGCCAACCTGTTAATGGGAATATGCACAATTTCTCTGTGCTGAAGGAGATCCCTGATACTTGCGCTAAGTTTTCCAGCACCTCTAAAATCACTGGTACGTTGAAGTGTGGGTCCATTAGGTACAGCAGTACATCGTGTGCGTATAAGGTCAAAACATGATACACTCCTCCCACTCTGATGCCTGCGTCAAAAAATTGTTTCCTAATGTATATAGCTATTGGCTCTAAATCCAGGACATAGAGCATTGGCGACAGTGGGAAGCCTTGTCTAGTGCCCCTTTGAATGTCCCACAATGCTGACACTGTTCTTCCAGTCTTTACCCTGGCCACCCGAGCCTCATAGAGTGTTTTAATCCACCCAATGAAGTGTTCGCCCAACCCGATTTGCATCAAAACAGCAATTAGCCATTCCCAATATATAGAGTCGAATGCTTTTATGGCATCCAAGGAGATTACCGCACATTGCTCCTGTGAGTCTGTTGTTTGCGCAATGATGTGTTGCAGCCTTCGCAGATTTATTGCCGTGTTTCGGCCTGTTATGAACCCGTTCTGGTCCCCATGTACCATGGTCCCTATGACACTTGACAGTCGTTTGGGCAGTATGGTCGTCAATATTTTGATGTCAAAATTCAACATTGCCAATGGCCTGTACGAGCCGCACTCATCTGGGGGTTTCCCCAGTTTAGGTATCGGGACCACTAATGTCTCCCTTATGCTCCTCGGCAACACCCTAGTTTCATATGATTCCTTAAATACTTCATGCAGGAGCGGGGCTAACTCTGAGCTGTACGCCTTATAGAACTCGGGGCAACCCATAAACCGGGGTTTTGCTAGTAGACAATGATTTAATCGCATCGCTTATGTCCGTAACAGTTAACTCCCCATCTAACATTTCCTGTTGGGTGCCATCTAGTGAAAGCAGGCCTATCTCTTCTAACGTGTCCAGTATATCGCCCTGGGATATTAACGTGTCGTGGTGGTACAATTGGGAGTAACATTTTTGAAATGCGTCATTAATTGACTGCGATGTGTGCACCAAGCCTGCTTCATCTTTAATTTCTGTAATCAGATATTTCGGATTTTCTCTCTTGCACAGCCACAACAGCAGCCTACTAGGTTTAATGCCCTCTGAGTGTCCCTTAGTGGTTTTTGCGATATAATCAAACTTTGCTAATCTAGCCCAGGCACTTTGGAAGTCGTCCCTGGCTGCTGATAGTTCCAGTTCGGCCTCTGGTTTCCTGGGAGTAAGCCTCCATCTGCTTGATCCTCCCCTCACCTGCATTTCTTAGCGTCTTTCTAATGCCCCCAGCGCTGGCAAGGACTTCCCTTCTAACCACAACTTTCAGTGTCTCCCAGACTGTATCCCAGCTCTTTACACTCCCTACATTGTTATCTATGTACTCTGCTCTTCTGCTCTGAAGCCCCTCTCTAAAGGCACAATCCGTCAGGGCATCCGTTGGCATGCGCCACATCTGTATGGGTGGCCTAGGGCCCAGCATCTTCCATTCCATGAGTAACGGCGAGTGATCCAATATTGATCTACCCAGATATAGCGCTGATTCTACTTGGGGTAGGTGTGTTCTATCTATTAGTAGGTAATCGATTCGAGTACATAGCTCATGGGGTGACGAGAAATAAGAAAATTCCCTGTTCTCTGGCTGTAACTCCCTCCACACCTCCACCAGGCCCAGGTTCCCTATCACTTAATTCAGTCACGACGGAGAAGACTTTGCCCCTTGCGTCGGCGGGTTGGACCTATCAAGGGTGAGATCGCAAACAGAGTTGAAATCTCCCCCAGATGAAGAAACAGTCTCTGTAAGGGGCTAACTTCACACTCAGCTTGGTCAGGTACGCTGAGGTCCCGCAGTTAGGGAGGTAGGAGTTGACTATGCAGATCTCTAGCTGTTCAATGCTTAGCCTCAGTATTATGTATCTCCCCACTGCGTCTGCCTCCTTTGTTATTAGTCGAAAGAGCACTGTGTCTTTTATCCACGTGTATACACCTTGTGCATACTAAGAGTATGGTGCTCCAAAGCCCTGCCCTCCCCAATGTCCTAACACTTTGTTATTGCCTTCAGCAGTGAGGTGGGTTTCCTGCAGCAATGCGATAGAAACTTTCTTCCTCTTCAGGAAGGACTGAATCCTGTTCCTCTGCATATAGGTGCCCAGCCTGCTGACATTCCATGTCAGCACTTTTATGTCAGTCGCCAGGGCTACCTAATGTAACCCAATTATTCTCCCCCCAATTCTTTGTTTCCTCCAGATCACCTCCCTTCCGCTCCCGTCCCCACCTCCTGCGTTCCCCCTGTCGAGTGCCCTCCTCCCCATTGACTCAGTTACTGTGAAGACCTTATAACAATTCAGAAAACAACAAACCAAACTTAACCAACTGCACCCAGCAGTTGCGCCGAACTGGCAACGCTCAGGTGCCCCCACTCCATCCTGGCCCATCTGGGTCTTTGTGTGTGGGCTGTGTCCGGTCAGCAACGGGCTGACCCTAGTCCTTTTGCGGGGGTGCTCCTGTTAGCTCAGGCCAGGCAGTAAATCCGCCCCCCAAACATCTTAAGATCTGTGTTTTGACTACAGCTAATTTATGTGTCCATAGAAGCATTTCACAACAAATAGCCTACCCAGGCGCTGCAGTCCCCCCTCCTGCCTCCGTTTCTCGGGCTATGTCGGGCTATGTCACGGCTTCTTCCCCTTCCGCCATGTTGTTGTGTTCCAGCCACATGGTGGCCGCCACCGGGGTCTCCAAGAAGACAGCTCTCCCCTTGTATAGAACTTTGAGCCTTGACGGGTACATCAGCATGTATTTGAGGTTTAGCTGCTGTAACCTGGCTTTGACTGGAACAAAGGAGTTTCTTGCTCGCTGTACCGGCGGGGTGTAGTCCAGGTAAATTGTAATTTTGGCATTATCTCTTCTTATTTCCCCTTCTTCTCACGAATAGCGCAAAATGATTTCTCTATCTTGAAATTTCAAGATCCTCGCTATCATTGGCCGGGGGTGTGATCCCAGTGGGGCCTTTTTTGTTGAGTTCTGTGGGTCCTCTCCACCACAAAGCCCTTTGACAGTCGACCGGCACCAATCTCCTGCTGCAGCAGGGTTTCCACAAAGTTCATGAGATTTAATCCTTCCATCCCTTCGGTTACGCCTAAGAGGCACACATTCTTGCGTCTAGACCGCCCTTCAGCGTCCTCCACCCTCTCTTCCAGGACTTTGTTTCTCCTCTCCAGTTCCTGCACTCTGGTCTGAATGTCTTTCAGTGTTTCCAAGGTTTCCAGTTGCCCAGCCTCTGTGGCCGCTACACGCTCCATGAGATTGCGCATGTCCTGGCGCATCAGATACACGTCTGCCTTGACTTCCTCTATTTTGGTATCTATGAAGGAGCATAGTCCAGCAATGGCCTCCAGCACCTGTTTGTCTTTGTTGGTTTCTTCTGGAGTTGCTTGGACAGAGCAAGCCTTGTTGGTGTTCTGCTTCTGTTCACGCGGTTTAGCTGCTGCAAAAGATTACATGATTGTGGAATTGCTTTTCTTTTTGGGTGGGGACATAGCCACCAGCAGTGGACCAGTGCGGCGCTAGCTTTTAGGCCGGATATTTACCCCTATTAGGCCTTGCCTACCTGTATGGGCTCCTGCTTGGTCTGTGTCCAGGTCTAGTCCTCGCCCGTGGTGTCCTCTTGTGTTCCAGCTACTGTCTGATTGCCTTGTTGGGCAGATGGGGTTGTGTGTCCAGTGGCCGCACCCGATCATCTACCTCAGACTTCACAATGCGCTTCTGGATGTCTCGATACAGGGCAATGTACTCTGGTGTCTATGGGTTCTTTAGTGTTATTGGGATTGTCCCTGACTGGTGGCGCCCTACTATGCCTTCAGTTCCCTGGGGGCCGCTGTGCGTATAGCACACTCAGAGGTAGTCTCCTTCAGAGGGGCACATGTTTGCCTGTGTGAGCCGGCTTCCAGCTGGCCCTTAGTTCATTGGGTGTACTTTAACTGATGGCCTCCTTCAAATCTTAGAGCTTCCTTGCCTCTGATGTTGTGGCCCAGTGTCTCAAGACCAGTCGTAACATAGGAAGGGAGATAGTGGTGTATAGCGCAGTCCCCCTTTCTGCAGGTAGTTTTAGGTGGCGGTTGGTTCCAGTGGTTAATCTCCCTGGCGCAACTGCTGCGAGCCCCAAGCCCCCAGTACAGCACTTGGTGCTGCTGCGCCCCGTACCAGCTGCTATCACTAGCTTGAATGGTACTCACTGTTTGGCTTGACACCGCACCTGGGATCACTGCACGTGGTGTCCGGACTTGCAGTCGTGTGACCTTGTGCGCTGGTGGTTACCGCTTGCAGCGCCGTCCCTTCCACTGTCACAGGTTTGTGTGACCACGTTTCGTTCCTATTTAACCACAAAACTTCACTGTTGCCGGCGAGCTGCTGGTGCCGAGGAGGCCGCAGACAAGGGCAGAGGCCCTGCAGCACCGTCTGACATGCGGCACTGCTATGCCAGAATCCCGAGGGTCACTAATGCCAGCAGTTTTGGTACCTTTATTGATGTGGCTGCAGAGATGTGACGTCCATCCAATGTATCCTATACTCCAGTGCTAAAAGGAATTTTCTGAGGGACTCAGCCCTCCGTTTAACAGCCAGCTCGCTCTGGGGGCTATGAGCAACCAGATTCTCAGTCTGTGCACCAGTAGCGTGGTGCGCCCAACCAGGACCAGCTCCCGTGTCCCAGCACACCACTGCATTCAGGCACTGCGGGTCCCTGTGTTCGATGGGCCGCCAACCGCCAATATCCGCTTAATCAGCACTTTTTGACCGCCACGGCCAATGTACGCAGCTTGCGAACCTTTTCTGTTGGAGCTAACCCCGCTCGCATCAGAGGGCAGGCCCCCGTGTCCCACGTAGGTCTTCACTCGATCCGTTGGCTTGTGCCTCTGAAACCGCCGGCTATTGCCACCACGTCCGGCTAGCGGGTCCACCCACCACCACCAGCACCCGTCAAGCGTGGTCTGCGGGAGCCCTCCTTACCACCAACTAGGCAGCTTCAAGCGGTGGGGGTAGCTGTGCTTCTCGTTGCCTAGCGAGTCTCTGGGTGGACCAGGAATGTACTGCGTCTCAGCTCCTCCTCCCACCTAACCTCCCTGCGCGGCTCCATCTGCCATCTTTTGTCCGCCAGGGGCCCATTGTTCAGACCGCCTCACCACCTTCAAATCACATCGATTTGGACCCGAATCAGGTTCAGGAGCTGGGCATCTGCTTCCCCCACATGTGGGTGCCTTCATGTATTCGCAACAGTCTCTACTACTGCCATAATGCTGGATCAACTGAGGATCCGTACGGGAGCTCAGTCTATTTGCTGCCTCACACCATGGGCTCAGGCCACGCCCCCACAGAGATGGCTATGATCGATCTCCAGTCTCATATGCAAAGTTTTGTTGAAGATGGGAAAGCAGGTCTACTCATCCTACTAGATCTTAGTGCAGCATTTGATTTGCTAGACCACAAACAACTTAAACAAGCACTGGGGAGGGGAGCAATTTGCTCCACAGAAGCTATAGATTGGCAAAATCATTCTTCTCTAATTGAAAATGAAAGGTACACTGGGGGGACAATTTCTCCTTCGAAGAAACAATTAGCTGCGGTGTACCTCAGGAAGCGAACCTGTCACCGTTCTTTTCAACCTATATATTTGATTTCTCAGCTTGATCCCTGAAAAAATTGGCGTATTTTTTCACAAATTACGCTGGTGATACGCAGCGGATCATCAAGCTAAGCGGCGAGTACACACAAGATAGTGCTAAGGTCAAGGATCTATACAAAACAATCGAAACATGGATGACTAACAACTGGCTGTGTCTCAACACCAAAAAAATGTAATTGATAATATTTGGAACCAACCAAGCTAGAATGAAATTAAGTCAACAATATGAATTCTTACAGATAAACAACAGTCAAATAAAAGTAGTCAACAAAGTTAAGACTCTGGGGATTTATGTAAAGTAGTCAACAAAGTTAAGATTTACTTAGAGGCCTCACTAAGTGCTGAGGCACATGTTTCACAGCAAAACAAGAACTGTTCCTATTACCTAAGACTACTAGACAAAATCCGACCATATCTGAGTGAAGCGAATAGCTTGACAGTTGCTAGAGCAACCATTTTGTCTAGATTAGACTATGGAAATGCCTTGCTGCTAGGAGCCAACAAGGGCCACATTGGCAAATGTCAGAAAAAATCCAGAACCATGCCGTGAGAATTATAAAAGGCAAAAGGAAATCCGCCCACATCAGCAATGACAGAAACAATCTACACTGGTTAACGATAGAGGACAGAATCAAATTTAAAGCACTACTGACACATACGTACCAAGGAGGGTGCTCAGATCCCAAATTCGGGAACAGCTAGAAACTAACAAGTTTAAGAAAACCAATGGCATGGGCATGCATTCCACACGATAGCAGCTACCATTTGGAATGATCTCCCATTGTCTATCAGACTGGAGACCTCTGACAGTCTATTTCGAAAGAAAGTTAAAACCTTACTCTTTTGATAAAGCCCCGGACTCCCTCTGGCCATTTCATGCCTGTATCTTATTGTTTAATGTTGTCCCTTAGCTGTGCGTCCCTATTCCTATATCTATGTTGTGCGCCCTGATGCCTGTGGGCTTTGGCGCAATACAAATAAACAAATAAATAATTGAAACAATGGGAAGTCACTGTCCATGTTCATCACTGATGAAAAACGTCCTTTGTTCTGTGAGCGAACACGCTCAGTGTCTTGGTGCTTATGCAGCTCCACACCCACTTAACTAGCAGCGGCTATCCACAATAGCCTGTTTGCCTCTTCCCGGTTTGATTCTACATAACCGAGCTCAAGGAAAATGCCCTTCATTGGCTTCCCCCGCACCTATTTGCCAGCAATACCAAATGATCAGCTACCTACCTCCTGCTAGAGACATTCTCCATGTTTTTGTGCCCAGCTGCTACTCTGTCATCTGAAACTGCCAATACTGAGATGATTCAATATCAGTTTTTTCTATACTACATCCAAATCCATTCCGTCAGCCATTTATATTCCTTATCCGACAGCATTCCCTCTCTATCGGCAACATCAGGGTTCAATTTGAGAGCTGCATTAAATGAGGATGTTCACCATCATTTTCTTGACCACCACCCCCTCCCACTGCCATCCATCTAATGTGCAAGAGACATTCCACTCTACCTTCCATTTAAATAGTTTTCTAATTAACAGCCTAGTTCTCAGCACACTGGAATAATGTAACCACCTACACCAGACTATACACACTTTCCTAATGCATTAGAACGTCTAAATGTTGCCAACTATATATGCAATGTTCTAGAGGATAAACCTATCTGGTTAGCAACAGAGCATTGCATTATAAAATAATTATACAATGGATCTGGAAAAGGAGAAATTATTGGGTTAGGAAGAATTACTGGGTTCCAGTGATCAACAATTATTGAGATGTTCTATGAAGTGCAGAGTCTTCATTTCTTTCCTAAAGCGCAGGAGGAAAAGCACCATCCTTATGTGTGTTGGTTTACTGTTTCAAAGGCACCATCTTAATATGTGTTGCGTTACTGTTTCAGAGAATGTTTGCATTATGTGAGAATGCTTACTTTCCTGATTACTCCTGCTTACATTATTGCTTAATTGTAAGTATCCTCTATTTCTGTGGCCCCCGGAAAGGAAACATTTTGTAGACGGGTAGGAGGGGGTCTTCGAGGTTACTGTCTAATATATGGTGCAGGCTATTATGAAGGTGATGGGGACCTTGAGTGGCCACCAATAGATTGATGTTGCTGAATTTCTTTGTGCCTTTGAGGTAGGCTTTGAGATGCTGGGAGGGATTTCAGTGGGACCACAGTGGATACTAGTACATCAATGAGAAAGTGATTGCCACTGCCTTTAGGGGCACATACAAGGGCGTGTGGGATGGATCTGCACTATACGGGTGGAAAGAAGGGTGGGACCTTTTGCAGAAGAGTGAGCTCAAAATTGGCTATTTGGTTTTTCTTGAATGTTTGGCACTTAGAGCAGAGGATACCATCAAAACTAATCCAATTAATGCACCATTGGCATTGGGGATTGAATCCATCAAGTTCGATTCTGACAGCCAATCTTGGAATGGGGCACACTTGGTTGAGCGTCCAAGGTAAAGGCACTGGGTCTTTGTGGGATTCAACTTCAAATAGGCTGTTGACATCCAGGCCTGAACAAGTGAGGGGCAGACTTTCAGTCAGTGGATATCATCCAGACAGTTGACCTTCAGGTATTATTGAATGATATCTGCTCATGGATAAAGCTTGATGATGTTATTGCCCAGCAATTTCCCTGGTTGTTTCAGTTAAAGAGTGATGACTGAAGGGAAGATGGACCACCATTGGACTCTATGAATTACAGGATGAGGAGAAGTTAATCAGTTAATACTTATAGCTGGTGTTTGCTTGCAGAATAGGAAGTGAAATAACACCAGACCAAATCATTGAAATCATTGAAATTCATGCAGATGGAAGGATATTAGGTACTGCATTGTGGTAGAACGAGAAGACAAAGGTGTCACATTTTAAGTATGTCAACAGCCTGGCAAGTGGTGGTCTGGGTGCTACACCTTTTTTAGGAGCTTGATTGGTTTTCTTGGAAGTGTTTGTGTTATGAGATCATTTCATAGGATTGCATGCTGAAGATTTTCTTAATGACGTTTCCTTCTCTTTAAAAACATTATTTATCCATTTTCATACAGAATCAATTGACAGGGATAAAACACAATACATTGTAGGAATAAGAATTAAGTCATTGTACGCATATTATCAAATGTTTCCTAAGAAATATCCAAATTAATGGCCTTTTCTGACTAATGGTAGGTGTGTGATGGGACGGCAGTAATCCAATGCTTCTGGATTGAAATTAGCCCCCTTTAGCAATGGTCAGATCTTCCCTTTCTTCAAAGCAACCGTGGAGGTACTTTGTTGGTGGGAGGTGGTGATGACATGTAAGAGTAGTGTCAGTACTCCCCATGTTATGGCTTTTATGGTGGAGGTTGTTTTCCTTGCCAGTAGTGGCTTTGAAGGGTTTAGAGAGTAATGGTCAGGTCTTCAAGGGTAATGGTTCTGAATTCAACCCATCTTGGAGTTCTTAGTTGGGTCTGGATGGGAAGTTTGGATTGAGGTTGTAACTGTTAATGCCATGTCGAGTCTTCTCTACATTTCCCTTGTTGGACCTGGTGTTGACTTGCATTTCTTCATAAATTGAGAAATTGTTGCTTCTAAAAGAGGATTGAAGCAGTGTTTGTTGACCTCAAAGAAGCCTGCTTTTGTTGGATGCCTCAGCCAATATAAGAGGGGCAGAAAGTGGCTTTGGTAGAGTAAATGCGTTTCCTGCATGCAGAGTGGAGGTTTTTAGGGTGATGAAGTCTTGGTGTGTTTGTGTTTTCTGATAGATATTCCTGGTGACAGATGGTGAGTTTGCTGTTGGTGAGTTCTTGAAAATACCAGGGCTCAGAGGTTCTTTGTCAGTTGAGGCATGATTTAATGGAGAATGGGTGTTGACTGTATCTTATGAGCTGAAGATAAGTACACTGAGCAGGATTACTTATCATACAGGTGTCTACTGTGGATGCCAGCAAGATGGTTTGTCCACCTCCTCCTCTTGTTCTCTCCCTGTTTCTTCCTTTCCCGCTCTTTCTTCCCTTCCTTGATGTTTCCCCCACTCTCTGCTGCATAAATATTACTCATCCTCCTTCCTATTCCCTTTCCAAATGCTCTTTGTTCCCCTCCTCTCATTCCTCTCTCTCTACCTGCTCTCCTCCCCTCCTTCCACTCTCAGTAGGTGCATCCTTTATGCCACCTCCTTCCATGTAATTCCTTTTATTTCCTCTCTGTCCTTTATTGCAAGATGGTTCTCCTCCTCCCTTCTCTAGATGTCTCCTCCTCCTCATTTCGTTTTTCTTTCTTTAGATGTTCACCCCCTTCTCTCCTTCCTCTCTCCTTTGAATCTTCTCTGCTTCCTCTTTTACTTCTCTCAAGATGGTTCACCTTCTCACGTTCTTTCTCTCTCCTTTGATGCATCTCCTCTACTGCTTCTCTTCTTTCTCTCGCTGATATTTCACACTTCTTCGCCTACCCCTCTATATATGTTCCTCTTCGCTATCTCCCCCTTGCTCCACTCTCACCTTTCTTGCATCTTCCTTCAATGCTCGCCTACGGTGTACTGGCTTTCACACTTCCCCATTGCTTACTTACTTTTTATTCTCTACCCCAAACTGTGATTTGACCCATGAGGGAAAGCATCCCTCAAAGTGAACTGCATCTGTTCACTAATTAGGAGTGGGCCTTTTGATTGAGGGAGACCCTATGTGTCTTCACTTGTCCTGTGGACCGCCCTGTGGCTCTGCGCACCAAGTGGATTTAAGGTCTCCCAGGCCGCCTGGAGTCAGTCGGCCTTTCCTTCATGGCCGGCTGCATTCAGGACATTGATGTCATGACATTCTGCTTCTGAATTCTACTGTCTGTGTGATCTTTCACCTCATTGGAATGTCCACAAGCTCTCTGACATGTGATTCGGTAAGGCCAATTAACATGGAATTGCATGCAGCATTTTGTGTGCTCCACATGTTTCTCCTCTCTGTCTATATATATTTCCTGGACCATGCTGGGGGTCTCTGGGTGCTATGGGGTACATGATCCAAGAGACAGGTGATGGGCCTGGGGATCCCCTGTATACTGCCTCGATGGTCAGCATTGTGGTGTTGGCAATGGTGCCCAGAGTCACCTAGTTCCTATCACATAACCTCTTCAATGTGACCTTATCACAAGTAGTAAAGCTTTCAGTGAAGCTGCATAACCTGTCGAGTCAAAGTGCAGGGACAATCACCTTCCATTCATGCATCAGACAGTCTGGTTCTTAAATGCAGCAGTTACCTCTTTGTTTTTCCCACTCTAGCATCAAGCCTTCCAAGGCCTCCCAACCTCTGCCCCATACATTTCCCACACAATCATCTTGTACACATGTGGCTACCCCCTCCATTTTATCAATCAAACTGTACTTTACCAATCCCAAACCCACTCCACCACCTCACAAATATGACTCCCATCACACGGACAATCTCTCCATTGATTTAAGATCCTCCTTCTTTGGAAGAATGTTCAATAAAAAAAAGCTACTTCGTCTCAAGTGTTTCCACCATCCCCTAAACCCTTTTGCAGATCACTCACGCAGATCCCATACAACTGAGCATTTTCTTCTTTCACACTATCCACACTCCTTCCACAACCTGATTTTTGTTGCAGGGACTGGAAATAGGTCTGCGTAAGCTTTGTAAAGCATTTTGATTACCCATTCTAACATATAAATGAAGATACAACTAGTGTTTTTTTAGCTACAAAAAGCCTTGCTCCATTTGATGTTACTTGGGACTTGATTGCTAAATTAGGTTAGAATGTGCTGTTGCCGTTCCTTTTATCCACAGGGTATACACCATGATTGTAAAGGGGAGTGATGTGGATCTGAGACTGAGCTTCATTGAAGAGATAAAAAGCAACTTATTTCTCAGATAGGCTATACTTTTACTCTAAACATGAAACCATGGTATGCTTTCACATGTCAGGTTGGTACGTATTCTCATCATATATTCCATCTCTGTGCATCCTCTCCCTTGCATTCTCTCTGATCCAGGTACACTGCAATAACATGTTCACCAAAGGGGTGAAGATCTTCCGGGAAGTTCAGTGCTATTTTCGGTCTGAAGCCAATGATTGGGAGTCAAACTACATCTCTGCCACCTTGGTGCTGGATGATGCCAACCCCAGTGCCCGCTTTGTCACTGTCCTCCTTCACAACCGCATGGCCAGTGCCATCAAGTGCCAGTACTACTTTGCAGATACCTGGATGATGTTCAGTGAAATTACCTTTCAGTCAGGTAAGCAGCTCTCACAACAAAGCAGAATGGGAAAGATTTATTGGAATCACTAAACAAAAAGACATGTGTATTCCTTCAGCTAGCCATATGTCTCTAGCTATCAGTGGTGAACTGTGTTTGGACTTTTTGCAGTACTGAAAATGGCAATCTATTTTAGCTTGAGGTACCATTATTGCAGGAAAATTACTAGTAGTCTACACCCTGGTAAGCCGACCATTTTGCAGTGAAACTGCTTTCATATTGTGCAGTAGGGGTCGGCTATGTATTATGAGTTGATTGTTTTGTAAATGTTTTGAGGTTCACTTTTGGTTAATTGTATTTGGAAATCCTGTTCCTTAGGTGGTGTGAGTAGCCAGCAGCATGTTAGCTGACAATCAGTTTTATAGGCATCTTCACCTTAGAAATATGGAAAGTGTATTTAAGTTAGGGATTGTAGTCCACCAGAGAGGATGATCTGATATCAGATGGAATGGGGCGCAGAAGAATGGAGGTGGGCAGACACTTTGGGGAAAACCCTTTGAGATATTTAGGGAACATCCTGAGCATTATGGGCTCAATTCAGAGGTTGGTGCTAGAAGGCTTATGCATCCTTACAGCAACTTCTTTAAACCAAGCAATAGTTTAGTAAACGGCTCAGGGCTGGTGGTAGCTTCTCCATCCCCATCTCACAGGCATCTCTGATGCCAAAGGTATTCCACCATAGTAGGGGATCACTTTGGGATCTCAGATGCCTGGGGCTGGGAGGAATGTGGGAGAAAGGCTGCCCGCACCAGCCCTGAGCTGGATGAATACCTTCCATGGCACTGCTTGGCAGCTGCTAGTCTCAACCTAGCAGTGCAAGTAATCTACCAAGCAGATCTCCCACCAGCGGAATAACGGCCATTGGCAACATTTGAACAATTGGGTTGTGGCCCTGCCTCCAGGTCTCAATAGAAGCCTAAGTGTCACTTCCTGCAAAATAGTTCAAACTCAACATTCTGTAGTATCTTAGAGGATAAATCTCCCCCACAGCATAAGACTCGGTGCCAAAAGCGCTTGTCCCGGCTAGCTAAATGTGAGTTCTGTTTCTATTATGTCTGATTCTGATTGTGTATATCTGCTGTGGGTGGTTGTGGCACAATTGACCCTATGCTCCCAGGGTCCTGAATACAAGTATTAACTAGGTACATAACGACAGTGCGCTGATAACAGTATATATGTAGAGCATCAAATGTAATTAAAAACAATAATAAGTCATGAGCCCACAGCCGACATGTGTATCGACCACAGGTCTTTTTCCATGCGTGTTTCAATTCCTTTACATACCGTAAAACGAAAACAAAAAAATGTATACATTCCCTATTGGTGAGAAACAATTTAAATAGTAATATTACAGCATATATGTGTCATGTCATAAATTAGCAAAAATAACTGATCAAAATGGCCCAGTAGAACACAAAAAATTATGTATAACACTGGGGTGCTAAGACCAGGGTGTATTTGGCTAACACAGAGATCTGGGGATCTAATATATTGTTGTTCCTATTTGTTGCTTAGGATTTCAGTGGACATATTCTACTGAAGTTTGGGTTTAAGTAAGGAATTGAGATAGGGTAGCCTCAATTACCAGGATATGGTCTGATTTACAGGTTTACACATGGGTTCCTAAGACTTGGGAGCACACATGAATAATGTAGGATAATTGCACTCACGCTCACGGTTATTAGTGAGAATCATGCATGAAGGGTTAAAATAATTCACTGCATGAAAACACATGCATTATGACATATTCTTGGCTCTGGTTTCACCCACAGTTTGCTTAATAATAATGGATGTTCACGTGGATCTATTACGGATATAGAATGTTTCAATTCCTAATATGTAGAATATGTTTCCAGCTGTTCTCATTTTTCAATTAAGTGTTCTGTTCCAATCCAATCCCCCTTCTTTTTCTGTTTATATGATTTTGGTGCTTATATTTTGGCATTACCTTCTAGACTATATGTCCATTTTTAATTGTGGAATGTTTTGTGGGATTATTGTAACTGGATGTTGTTCTCCATCCGCCTTGCCCATTTTTTGTGTCCTACTGCGCCGTTTTGATCCATGTTTTTTTTCCAATTTATGACATGACACATATGTGTGTGTGTTTTACGATATGTGAAGGAATTGAGACAAGCTTGGAAAAAGACCTGTGGTCGAAACACATGTCGGCTGTGTGCTCATGACGTTTTTGATGAAATTTGATGCCCTATGTATATACTGGTATCAGCGCAGTGTGGTTATGTACCTACCCAAATATCCCCCAAAGTAGTTGACATCAAAATTAAGAACCTCAAACAATCTGCTTTTATTTCAAGATACAAAAAAGGCCTCTTGTTTGAGATGCGGCCAAAGCCCCTCTCGCATAGTTTTTTTTGCATCAGTGCATCCTCATAAAATGTATAACCAACAGTATGTCTACAGTCCTCCACAGTATGGTGTACATATCAAAACAAATTCAGGTGGCACCCAAAATAGGTTTTGCTTTACTAAGTTGTGTTAAGCTCCCAAATAAGAGTTGGGGATGGTGTTTTGGGAAAGGGTGCATGATTGCTACACATAGGCTATTATGTTGGTGTCTGTGTGTGTGCGAGTCAGTGTGTACACTTTACTTTTATGTGTGTACATAATATCTCCATCATCGATACAAACAATAACAACGCTACTGTATTCAGTACATATAGATGGTAAAAGTGATCAACAGGGATGCTTAGGTCCTTGCCGAGCTATAGTTAAACAGACTCGAAAACCTTCTCCCAAGATTAACCCATCTCGGTCTGGTTGGGTATTTTAAAGGGAGATATTCAGCAGATTGCCTCAGATATAAACGAATCATTATTTATCCTAGACCTCAAAGTAAGAAAGGTGGCAGTCTTGTTTTCCCTCAATGCTGAAAAAGCCATTTCTGAGTCAGACTGTGAAGATGCACCCTCCAAGCTCATTCACCCCTTGGAGCTGCTTTAGACTGTTGTTTAGGTTTGTTAGCTTGTGAAAAGACAAGTGGCACCCCAAGAGAAACAAAAATCAAAAGAGATACAAAGGGAGGAGTTCCCACAGAGGGTAAGATGCGGAGAGGACTTCCAGCATATGCTGCCTAGGCGGGAGTGAGAGCCAAAGTCTATGGGTGATGATCAAAGTATGACTAGAAAAAGTCGCTGGCGACTGATGGGCCTTGGCTATAACCCGTGATGAGAACAAAAGAAGAGAGACCAGAGGAGAGGGCAACACTAGATGCCATAGGTGAAGATAGGGGCTGGGGTGTGGAGGAAGCCCAACAAATGCCAGAGTGACCCAGTGTTCCCTTACAAGTGGACAGTGGGTAGAAAGCCACGAATGAGAAGAGGAGGTGATCACGAGGTGCAAAGCCACAAACAAATGCACAAAGGACCTGCTGCGTGCAGAAAGTAAGAAGCAAGAGAATGTTCACCAGCCTGAAGCGAGGGCCTAGTGCTACAGTGTGGCAATATGATCTAGAGAGAAAAACTAGGGCGTTGCAAGGAAGCCTAGAGATAAAAGTGAGATTGGGCACTGCCACTCGCATTGAAACTGGAAATGTTGAAAATTAAGAATAAAATGCTGCATGCTGGAACTTATAGAAACAGTTCCTAAAACAGTGAAATGAGTGTGCATTGAAAATAAAGCACTCTATGCTGAAACTTATAAGGGCAGCTGCAGGAACCAATGAGAAACAACAAATTGAATAAGGGAGTCTTGAAGGGGTGCTAGACAGGGTCAGCGGTAATGGCCACCTGAATCGTGCGCTCGCCCAGGGAACCTGCAATCCGCTGCCAATTTTGTGAAAGAAACTGATTTAAAATCAAATAGGTCTGTGGCAGATGAATATAAAGCCCTGGGATACCAGAGACATGGCTTTACAGCCATAACTTGATGTTTTCCGATGCAAGTCGCGTGGCCTGTACAGGCTGGTGAGGACCAGTCCGCCTGGTGAGGACCTGGCACGGACTGGTCATGCCTGTTGCCTGTGGTGAACCCCAGTGGGGGAACTGTGCCATCTGCAGCTTGACAGGTTAGAATTGCTGTTGACAGAGAGCTAGCACTGTTCTCTGATTCTAATTCCAGCAACTGGTCGCTAAGGCCTGTCAGGTTGTGAGGATGTGCGGCTGACACGGAGGCATGGTGCCCTTCTGTGACAGGCCCTACTCCAATATACACCTCTGACTCTGCAGAGTTGGGTACTTGGAGGCACCGAAATTTTGAGCGATGTGGTGGATGCGAGGAGGCCTGGCGGTGTACCCGAGGTGACCTGGTCTGGTGGGACTCTGCAGGGTGCGGCTAGTGGATTTTATGGCGTCTACTCTCCTGGACCTGATGCGGTCCGATGCGACTGGGGGGCTGCCTTACTACACAGAGGTAGCTCAGACTCTGGGCCCTCTAAAAGATCCTGCTGTGGCCGACGTGGGTGGTGCGACCTAGTGCGAAGACTCCACTGAACGCATTTCAACCACCTGTAGAGACACTGTGTGCAGGTAGCTTGCCCTGCACTCCTGATCTGGTACTGGTGCCCTTTCCCTGGGGCCAGTCCACGGTGTGGGGGCTCACCAGGCCCGTATGACTGGTTACCTGAAGCTGGTCGGCCTACACCTATCTACTCCCTTGGCGCCAAAGCATTTAGGGCTTGGATTTTGTTTTTAGCTATGGGGTTTATGAGACAGCATGTGGTGTCCTGGACTGCTAAGAAAGTGGGGAATGCTGTGCCTCACTTGATTGCTGCCACCGGCCAACCACCGTCCTGGAAATCAAAAAAGCTTGGGAAGAGCGAAGGCTTCCCTTTCATGTGAGGTGACATTGCTTTCTATATAACCAATCTCATCTCTGTGCTGTGTGTTCCGAGGGGCGAACCCCTCCCTCTGTGGGCAAAATGCCTGGGTCTAGCTCTAAAAAGCATCCCCTAGACGTATTTGACAAGGGCACTCCTAAATGCAGGATCCCTGCCCACCTTCCACGTCTATACCTGCATAGATTCCTTCTAGGGAGTAGCAGTCTGTAGACCTGCACTCCATTATGCTTCAGATGAAAGGCACCTTGAGTACACTAGATCAAAAAATGTACACTCTCACTGGCAGGCTGGAGAGCTCAAAACACAAGATTGAGCTGTTATGTGGTTGAATGTTGGAGGCAGAGACGCACATTCGCCTAACAGAAGACTCTGTCAGCTCCCTAGAAGGGAAAGTGGCACACCTGGAAAATGATATGAAAGCAGTATAAGAGAAAAGTTATGACCTGGAATACAGAGTGTGCTGTAATAGTATTCGTATAGTCGGCCTACCCGAGTAGACTGTGATATAGACCTGCTTGAGTTTTTCTTTGAAAAAATAATTACTAGTCATGTTGTGTCATCCTTTCCTCTGATCACTTCTTGATTGAGAGAGCACACTGTATGATTGTTCCTAGTGCTGCCACGGGATGCCCTCACGCACCATCATTGCCAAGGTACTAAGTTATAGAGACCTGAATTTTTTTTTTTATATTGGTTTTTATTGGCATTTCTGAAGAAGAGGAACAATAAGAACAAGATGGGGTGTCACACCCCCAGAACAACTTACAGGTTATCATTCCCCAACTTTTAATTTTCCCCCTATCCCTCACCCAGACGCACCACCAAGGTGCCATCCCTGATTGGGCTGATCGGAGAAGTTCCATCAGTCAGTCGATCAAATCCCTGGCTGAGTTTTCCAAAGTCTCTTATGCTATGACCTCCTCAGAGACTGGCTTCTTGCTGGGGTATGTAATTTCAGTGGGGCTGGGTCTGCTTTCCCTTGGGCCTCTATACTCTGTCCTTATTGTCACAAAACATGTTGTGGAATTGCAACCATTCAGTCTCCACCTGTGTCCTATTCCCCAGAATTGCGGCTGATATCTTTTCCATGATGTAAATATCTTTGGCTGTGGAAACCCATTCTCGGACCGTGGGGAGGTGGCCCCTTTTCCAGTGTCTGGCACAGCATTCTCTTGCCGCCAATAATAGGAAGTGTGCCAGGGTGGGGAGCTTACTCCATTGATCATCTCTCCTCTCCAAGCCGAACAGCACAAGGACCGGGTCCAGCTCATAAGTCCCCCCTTGCGCATCCCTGATCCAACCCAGCACCTCTGACCAGAACATCTGTACCTTGTCACATATCCACCACATTTGCCAATAGCTGGCCTTTTCCCTGCATCCGTGCCAGCAGCGGGGGTCCACCGTGGGGAACATCTTAGATAGGGAAACCGGGTTGTGTTGCCATTTATGTAGCAGTTTTATGGAGTGCATTTTGTATTGGAAGGAAATTGAGGTCTTGAAGGCCATCTCGCAGTGATGTGCCCATAGTCCATCTCCCACCTCCAGTCCCAGATCCCTTTCCCATTTTGCCCTAACACCCCTTGTCGCCCACCCCCCCTCTGGGTTCCAGCAACGCTCCATAAAGGTGGGAGATGAGCCCTTTCATTTCTACCCATGAGTCTAGGACTTTCTCAACTGAGTAAGGTCCCTGCAGATAAGTGGCTTCCATTTCTCTAGTTTGAATATCCCCTTAAGTCACAGATATAGGAGCGGGGGCAGAGTACCAATTCCCAGTGAGTCCTCCAGTTTTTTAATATTTATTAACTTGTTTTCTTGGATCAACTGACCCACCCTGCAGAGCCCTGCCTCAAACCAGGTCTGGTAGTGTGCAATCCCCGGGATAGCGTCCCTGAATGGTGGTGCCCAGATGTGGCTCATCGGGGAGGGCCAGGTGGTCACCCTCTCTCTTTTCCTGCGAGAGCCCTCCACATTGTCCCCAGGAAGGGTTGTTCCTTGATCTGCTTCGGGAGCTCCCGCAGCGGGACCCACAGCCACTCCCCCACCGTGGCAGGACACAAGTAGCGGTTCTCGAGGTAAACCCACTGTTTGTCCACATCCTCTCTAAGGTGGAGGAGCAAAGCCCTGAGTTGTGCTGCTCTATAGTACACCTGTAGGTCTGGGAGGCCCACCCCTCCCTTCTCCTTTGGGAGGGTAAGAGTCTCGTATCCTATCTTGGGTTTCTGGCCTTGCCAGATAAAGCTCAAGATGCGCCATTTGGCTTCCCTCAGATGTTCTTCGGGGGCCTGTATCGGGAGCATCTGGAACAGATATAGCACCCTGGGAAGGAGGTTCATTTTGATCATATTTAATCTTCCCATCCATTATATCTGCCTTTTGTTCCACCCCTCCATCGCCGTATATAGCCTGTCAAACAATGGGGGATAATTAGCACGTACCAAATCCTCATCCCGTGTGACGATATTTATTCCCAAATATTTCACCCCTTTGGTCTGAAGTTGGAGGCCGAGGGGTTGCAGATCTTCTATGTTCTGATCTGCGTCTGGGGTGAAGGGGGAGATTGCGGATTTGTTCACATTCACCTTAAAGCCCGAGAAGTGTCCAAAATCCCCTATCGCTTACAGGGCTGCCGGAACGGAGTGGGTGGGTGCCTCAAGTGGAGCATAATGTCATCTGCGTATAGCCCAATTTTAAAGGTTCTATCTCCCACCTCGATACCCCTCACCTCGACAGAACCTCTCAGATAGCCTGCCAATATTTCCATGGTCAAGGCGAACAACCGGGGGGACAGGTGGCATCCCTGGCGCATCCCCCGTTGAAGCCTGAACGAGCGGGAGAGTCACCCATTGACTGTGACCCTGGCTGACGGGTTTGAGTACAGGGCCTTGATGGCGTGCCGGCGTCCTTCCCCAAACCCGAGCTTCACCCAAAACACCATGTAGGAATCCCCAGTCCACCCGATCAAAAGCCTTTTCAGTGTCTATGGCCAATAGGACCAGATTGTTCTCCCCCTGCAGAGCCTCCCTCATGAGGTGCATGGTCTTTCTCATAGTATCTGCTCCCTGTCTCCGCTGTATAAAGCCCACCTGGTCTGAGTGGATGAGTCTTGGCATGAGGCCCTCCAGTCTCTTGTCAATTATCCTGGTGAACAGCTTTGTATCGACGTTCAATAGGGAGATGGGCCTATAGGGCCGACAGTCTCCCGGGTCCTTACCTTCCTTGGGGATTACTGTAATTAGAGCCTTTCCAAATGAGGAGAGAGCCTTCCCTGTCGCCATAATGTTGCAGAATAGGCTCTCCAGGAACCCCGCCAGTGGGCCCGCAAAGGTCTTGTAAAAGCCTGCTGTAAACCCGTCCTCTCCCGGGGCTCTACCTACTTTCAAACCAGCTATTGCCACCAGGACCTCTTCTTCCGTGATCGGCCTTTCAAGCTCTGAGACCTCACTGTGAGTAAGCATCGGTAGAGACACCCCTCCCATTGCTTCCCCGTCCCGGATGCCCTCGTTCCCATAGAGAGATTCATAGAACTTGTCAAATTCCTCTGCTATTGCCTCAGGTTCTGACTTGGGACAATCCTTGTCCCCCCTTATCCTATTCACCCACCTCTCTGCCCTTTGACCTCGGAGCTTAGCCACCAGCATAGCATCCGCCTTGTCCCCCTTTTCATAGTATCTTTGCTTCAGATACTGAAGGCCGGATATGACCCTCCCCATCTCAATTCCTCTTAATTCTTGCTGTTTATCCCTAGCTGCCTTCAGATCCCTTTCCTTTTCTTTCTCTTCCCTTCCCCTCCCCTCTTTCCAGGAGGCGAATCTCACACTGAAGTTTCTTAGACTGCAGTGACCTAATCCTCTTCTTCTCCTCACCCTCTCCGATCAACTTGCCCCACCAGGTTGCCTTGGCCGCGTCCCAAACTATCACTCGTTCTACTTCTCCCGTGTCATTTAGCATGAAAAATTCCTTGATATCCTCTCTCATTTCTTCTCTGAAGGGCTCATCCCGCAGGAGCAAGTCGTTACAACACCACAAGGATTCCCTGGGTTTGAGTCCTGACATGGCAATGTCCGCCCCCACCAGGTCGTGATCAGACCAGCTTTTAGGATGGTTTTCACACATATCCACTCTGCTGGCATGTTGGTGCTCCAGGAAGATATAATCAATCCTAGTTCTGGACCCATGGACCGCTCAGTGGAACGTGTATCCCCGCGTAGCCGGGTGCACTTCCCTCCAGATGTCAACCAGACCCTAGTCCCACATAAAATCTGTAAAACCCTGATTCCCGAGACCTGATTCTTAAAGCTGCCAGGGAGAAAGGATAGTTGAGCTATGACAATGCCTTCATCTCTGTATATCTGCTCGGTGTCTCTGTGCAGGCTGCCAGGCAAACATCCCTTCATGTTAAGCACAGCTTAAGGGCTAGAAATGTGAAATATCAAATTCTGTTTCCAGCAAAGCTGAAAGTAATACATGAGGATAAATCACATTTCTTTACTTCTCTGGAAGAAGTCCTGAACTATGTTGACTCTCTGGGACACTGTCTCTCACATTTACTATTATCTGCATGTGTCTCCTTTTCCTCATAGGTTTGCTAGCTAGGTTGTGTTCTCTCTATTTGCAGCCATTTGTAAGAAATCTGACACTGAGCGAACCCCCCACAATCCTCCGCGCCCAGCAATAGCGAGATGCAGACGTTTTTGGTGTTGTTTTTTGAACCTTTATTTTATAGACAGTTTTACAACAATAGGCACACATAGTACTGCACATTTGGCATTGCAGAGTGTACACAATAAATAACATGTCATGAGGTTATAGCCTTATTTAATACTCCATATTCACATAACAGTAATGTACACAATCTCCTGGGCCGCTCATTCAGAGGCAGCTGCACAACTCACTACCCCATCCGTGTCTGCAACACTCGGGTATAGTCTAAGTGGATTCCAAATGTCTTTGGGGCAGCAAGCAGACGACACAGTGAGTACATATGCCTCTTCCATTTCATTAGTAAAGACCAGATCACGCAGCCATTCTGACTTACCAGAGGCATTTTTTGATTTCCAATGTTTGAGTATGCATCGCTTTGCTATAGCACAGGCAATGTTAAAAAAATTCGCTGTGTAACAACAGACACTTTACCTATATCCTCCATTAAATATTCAATCAGTGTTAGTGATGACAGTATATCCAATACGACAACCAATTTCACCCTAGAATGCTAGAATCAGAGGGCATTCCCAGTACATGTGAAAGAAATAGGCTTGTGCTTTACCACATGTCCCACATTCATCACTTACATCCGTAGAAGTCTAGCTAGGGTGTAATGCAGATGATTAAGGATTTTAGACTGTATCTGCCGGAGCCCCGCATTAATTGAGACTGTTTTAATCAATTGTCAGCATTTGCTCCATTTATCCTCCCCAAATCTCGCTCCCATTTAGCTTGCAACATATATTTCAACTTGAGGTGAGTCTGGAGCAGGCAACACAATCTGGACACTCCGCGCCGGGTCTCATCTGCATCTACAATCACACTCACACAGGCATGGGTCTCTGGTTCAGCAGGGAAAGAGGGACACTTCCTATGTAACGCGACCTGTATTTGATAGTATTGCAACTCCCGGAGGGGGTCACCCCCCATTTTATATAAGAAATCCGCTAGGAACACAAGCCACCCATGTGGAAGCATATCCCCCATCCTCAGCTTGCCCAGGGCATTCCAAGGCCATCTGAGTTCCATGTCAAACGTGGGAGAAATATCGGGGAAATACCACAAAGGAACAGCACTGTTATAGGGTGTTTAAATCACCAATTTACTAAATATTCTAGACCAAGCATTTACTGTGGTTCTGACCGAATCAAAAGTGCAGGAGTCAGCATACCAGTCACTAAATATAACTGACTATAGGTCTGTGGGTGAAGTCCCATATCGTTCCAGCGATACATGTGTGACCTTAGGCCCATCAACATACTAGTATCCAGCAAAGTGAGCTTGAGCAGCTAAATAATAGAGTTCAAGACCTGAGCTGCGAGCCCCTCATGCTCATATGGTTCAGTAATTTTCTCTCAGATAAACCTAGCCATTCCTTCCCCCAGACAAACAATGTAATAAGTGATTTGATCTTGACAGAGAAATTCCGCCCTGGCCATATTGGGACATTACAAAAAAATATAACACCTTGGTAGCACCACCATCTTCAGCAATGCGATACGGCCATATAACGAAATCGGTAGCCCCCTTCCACAGATTCAGTTTAGCTGCAAGTTGTTGTAAATAGATATTTTGGTTGTCAGCATATAATGTTTGCTGAGTCCAAGACACTGTTATCCCAAAGTACTTAAACTAAAATATATGGGGGACTAGAGGAACCCCCGGAGGTCCGCCGGCTGCACGGTGGAGGGCATCAGGGGAAATAATTCAGATTTGGTGCTGTTCATCTTAAACCCAGAGTACTGTGTAAATAAATGTATATCCCTTGTGATTGAATCGAGGTTCAGATCAGGGTCCGGGATATACAATAACGCATCCACTGCAGATAGAGATATTACTTGGGGCAGGTTGGCTATCCTGACCCCCCCAGTGTCCATGGGCACTCCTAATCCTTGCTGCTAGTTGCACAATAGTAGTGGGGAGAGCAGGCACCCCTGTCGGGTACCCCTGCCTAGTGAGAACAGTGCCGATGTGGTTTGATTTGTGCAAACTCTGGCCGTCGAGTAAGTACATAATAATTTGACACATTGAGAGAAATAGGGGCCAAACTGAAATCTATGTAGCACCTGGAACATATAGCGCCTCCGAGTTGAAATTTTTCTCAGCGTCCAATGACGCAGCAACTGCTCTGGCTTGGGGATTAATCTGTGATATCATGCAGAATAACCTTCTTGGATTAAATGCCATAGATCTGGTAGGAATGAGTCCTGATTGGTCAGGATGCACCAGCTGAGGCATATGCGGATGTAGTCATGTAGCCAGAACCTTAGCAAACACCTTTCCATTCGCAATAATTAAAGAGAATGGTCTGTATGACGGCATCTAATGGGAAGGCCTGCTGGGCTTCAGCAGTACAGTCATAATAGCCTCCCATATCAAGGGATTCTTTCCACACCTTCAGTAGTCTTGGTGCTAGTTTTCCTTATGCTATTCTATCCCCAAGCCATCCGCCCCCGGGACCTTCCCTGCAGCCAACGATTTTTTCAGCGGCAGCCACTTCCTCAACCATCACCGGTTGCTCCAGTACCTGACTCATCTCCAAAGACAATGCTGGCAACTCAACTTCATGCAAATGATGGATTAGATCATTACCCGTTGCGATATCACAATTAGTATATATACATATATGGATCAGTTTTATGGTGTGTGCTTTACAATGTTCATCATCAGTTATGACATAAATTACACATTTTTATAGTTGTTGCGCTTTTGAAAATCACATAGGCAAATGCCATATTTTACAATGAATCTGTCAATGTTGTTTAGTCCTTCTAATAATCTTTTGAAATTTATGGTGGGAAATATTTCCCCTAAAAATCTACAAATAGGTGCACTGAAGCAAATTAATGTGGGTCATATTTGCATTCAACTTTCATAACAATGTCAATTATAATCTTCACAGAAATTTCACTTTTCTGGCGTTTGTGTCCACAACCTGTCAGAAAGGTCTGCATCGTCTTGTTTTAAAGGCATACAATTTACATTTGTACTGTCAAAATTTCACATTACTAAGTTTTCAGGTTACAGAAATAAAAGTTTTAAGAAGAAAAAGGCTTTAGAACCAAGGGGCTAGCTTTGTCCACAAGGTGGCCAGTCTTTCAACCCCCCAAGCCAAATGTCTTTCTCTGGCCCACTGGCACAGATGTTGTCATGACTACTTCTTTGAAGTCTCAGTTGAAGTTGAGGAAAGGTGTCGGCAGGAATTCTCACCTCAGTGGCAGGGCTGTCCATTGTCCTTGGGCTGCAGAAGGCCAGCCAGTCTGATGAGGTTGTGAATTCCCCCACCATGGCCCTTTCAGAGTTTGTGAAGGAAATGCCATCCTTGCAAAACTGGTTTTAACAGCAATTCCTGGGCCTAGCTAGGAGGATTATGTCTTTTGGGGGGAAAATACAGCATAGCACCATGTACACATTTTTGCAGCTTTCCTCCCCATAATGTACAATTGTGTTCCTGTCAGAGCTATAGTATTATTGTCCTTTTACTTTCAAGGAGCAGTTTTCTTACTTGACAAAAGCAGAATTTACACGTGCCTTTATTTCAGTACATGTTAAGATTCTCAATGCGGGGCTGCAGTGCACATTTTCTTTGGGCATTTACTTTCTAATAAGCCTCTCAAAGCTCTGGTCCTTTTCTCCTCTACAGGAATATGAGTGGCAAATGAGTTATGTGAAATTGACACATAGCAAAGGAGGGAGAAAGCTTCTTTGAAGAATTTTGCACGTATTACTTTGTTTCAAAGAAAAATGCTAGCTGTGCAGCAGCAAGGTAACTTCTTCTTTTCCCAGACTTGAGCAGATGAAAACACTGCTGTTCTACAGGGTTTATCTGATTTCCTGGCATTCCGAGGCAAAACACAGGAAGGGCTAGGTTGCGCAGAACACATTTTGGGCTGTTTAAAAACAAAAAAGTAACCAGGGTGAAATCATCCGGAAAGCATGTAATTTTTTTAAAGCAGCACATAACTTGGTGATTCAGGGTGTAAGGGGCCATGCAGGCCCGTTTTTGTTTGCAATGTTGAAATTGCCTGTCCCACAAGTGCCAGGGTGGGAATCCATGAAGGGCACAGCTTTAGGGTGTTTTATAATGAAAGGGGGACAGTTGCAGTGCAGATCCCTTCTTTATTTCATTTCTTTTCTTTGGGTGAAGACACAAAGTGCAGCCTTTTTTTCGGTGGCTGCTAAAATGCAGTTTTGTAATGCCAGAGAGTAGGTGCTCAACAACACAGCGCAGCCGTGTTTTCCTGGTGACTGCTACCGCAGTTTTGCTGTAGGGGAGTCTGCCTTAGGCCTTAAAATACCCCACAACCTGGCTACCCACCAGAGTGCCCCTTACAATAACATAGTGACCAAGCAGGCCCATGCAGCTCTTAGATACCTGAAACCCCAAAGAGTGGTGTATAAGGGTAATAATGCCCTGCGATTGCGAGGAATAATCAGTGTAGAATCTCATGTGGCCCCCATCTGCGTGCAAAGGACTCATGAACTCATCCGAGGGCATGCGTTTCCTGAAGCATGAGTATGTCAGGTCCGTGCCTGTCAACATAAGATAGAACCTTCATGACTTTAACAGGGTTATTCAGCCCACAGACGTTCCATGTTAGCAGCTTTATTATGAGAGCATTCCCACTCATCCACTTGCCTGCCCTGCACACCGACCAGCGTCCCTTCCACCATAGTACCCAAAAAGAACTCCTATATAGTTGCCAATTGTATGACCGTCAAAGATTTAAACTTTTGAACCCGCACCCAATTCCCACCTCCCCCTGCCCTTACCATCCACCCCAACTTGACAGTGTACCCCATACCATGCCTCTGTTGAAACACCTGGGGGCATGATGCAAACATCAACTGAACCTTACAGTTTGTACCACTTGCAGCGTTGCGTTCTTAGTAGCTCGACATAACAGATTAACACATAGCGAAATTGGTTAGTGCTAGACAACGTATCCTAACCTCATTCACCAGATGATGGTTGCGGCTTAGCGGATTCACAGTCTTTATGTCCTGTATCCGGGTCCCGCCCCATCAGAACAGAAATTAACGTTCTATGTATGCCACAGCCTCTTCCTCAAATACAAATAAATGCGCTCTGTCTTTGAGTTGTTCGCATATCTTGGATGGAAACATCATGGCATACCGTACCTGCCTGTCTCGCAGGAGTCATTTCACATGGTTGTAGGTGTGTCTGGCAGCCTCGACCAACCCCTGCAAAGAAATCCGGGTTAATATGCATTCAAGCCGATTCATAGTGTAGCATTCCTTTGTCCCGTGCCAGCTTCAGGATCAAATGCCGGTCTCAATAGTTTGGTAGCCTGGCATGATTTTGAATGTTGGTGCTCTGGGTTTCCGTAGTGGGGCCAGCGAGCGATGCGCCCTTTTGACTAAAAACTGAGCTGACAATTGCTCACCATCGGGTATGGATTTCAGCAAGCTTTCCACAAAAGGCTCCGTAGGCCCTTGGACTGCCTTCGTAGGTACTCCCACTATCCTGACATTGTACCTGCTGGGGCAAAATTCAAAATAATCGCATTTTGTACAAACCACCTGCAGCTCCTTCTTAACAGTCTGAAGTTCCAGACCGTGCATCCCCACAGTGTCCTCCAGGACTCCAAACAATGTTTTTGACCTCAGTAATTCAACCACTTTCCTTGTCTAATTTAGTATGCAGGGAGCTGATATTACCTACAATATTGTTAAGCTTGGTATTCACTGAGGCAAAGGCTGCCTGAATGATGGTTATATAGGGATCCATGTTGGGCGTGCCTGGGGGGCCCGTCTCACATTCTGCTGCTGTTGCCTCTGCCGCAGTGGCATTCCTATGATAAGTGCTTGTATAAGCATCCATTGGCCTCTTCTTGCCCTTCCTGCTGCCACGAGTCATATTCACAATGCTGCAACTGAAACACATGTGCTCACAACCTCACTACTGCATGATATCCTGTGACACCAATTCAGAGCTGTACCCATGGATCAGAACTTGTGTATTGCCGTTAAGCTGTCAGGTGTAGACATTAATGACCAATCTTTTGCCTGGCAGCAATGATCAATAAAAAGATACATATCCCCCTGGGCCCTTACAAACTCGAAATTCATCCAGTGTACACAGGGCCATCTCAGGGCCCCCACAGTGAAAGTAACAGCTGCACCCCAAAGACAAACCAGCCACAGGCAGTGTCCTCTACTTCCCTTGCACTGCTCTTTAACAGGTTCTTATGTGTCTCCCCTGGCACTCCCTCTACCTGCATATGTCATGGTTTGATGATCATGCGTGCCTCTACTCACTCAGTCGGTAGGTGTCAACAACCGATGCCAATCTAAAGCCCCAGTGTCAGGTATTGTCTATGTACACACCTCGGGGGACCGCAGCACAAGTACAGCAGACCAGCTCTTCAGAAGGCCAGCACTGCAAAGCGATCAATTTTTTAGAATTTTGTCAGCGCCTCTGAGGCAAACCCGTCGTATCACACAGCTCACATAGCTTTCAGCCTCCACTCACCTTGACAGGGCTCTGCACCTAGGGGGTGGCTGCTCCGTAGCCAACCACAATGGAATTGATTTCTCTAAGCAATACCCGCCACAATCCCAACAGCACCACACTTCCAACAAGATGTCCCGACCAGAGATCACACCAGGAAAACAGTAGAAATGGCAGTCTCCCAATCTCCATACCATTGCACTCCAGAGATCACTCCTGTTGGCTCGCTAGCGCATATGACAAGTCTGCGGGCAGAGGAGTCAGTGCGGTACTGACTTGCATTTTCACTGCCACCTTCGGGCATGCAGCAGGGCTGCCCTTCCAGGAGGAACAACCTCTGGATCAGCAGCATTCCTGCACCCCAGCGCTCTCTGGGCCTCCGATGCGGTACAGACACTCGCCTCTTTTCGCATTGCAGCTCATCCCTGCCAATGGTGTATTTCCAGAAGAGGGATCGGGACGCAATTCTGCTAATGTGTCACTGCTGCCTTCACAAGTATAATGCTTGCCTGGAGTCGTTCCATCGTGCCGTCGAATAGGATCTTTTTTAGACAGGATTCAGTGCAACGCCTGTCTAAAAAAGATCCTGGCCGCTTAACCTGAAACCAGGATTCAGGTTAAGCGGCCAGGTTTATTGCTGCTCAGCACCTCCCGCTCACGTTATTTTGGTTGGTTCATTAGTCTTTATGTTATCTAGTGGTCTTAATGGATGCTCCACTGGAGGTTGAAGATGTTCCAGTGAAAGTGGGGGGAGGGCTTTTGTGTTTTAAGACTGTTGGGAATTGTACATTATTTAAGTGCTACTGGAGTACTTATGATAGCACAAGTGTGCAACTGGCTTGTCTACAATGTAACATGTGCCACTTGGTATGGAGCTCCCTGGTGGGTAACATGGATAATATGGTTTGTCATCTTGGCTCCCATTGAGACTCTCACATTACTAACATGGAACATCAGTGGGTTGAATAACATAATTGAACAGCACAAAATAATTGCCTACCTGAGGAGGCATTACTTCTTGATAATCATGCTACAGGAGACCCACTTTACGCAGGTTGGCCATGATAACTTCTAGCGGTCCAAAGACCACACGAAATGGCACTTCTCCTATTGTACCTACTCCCGGGGGTCATAACAATCATACACAATATTTTGGGCATTCAACAACATAAAGGTCTTTAGACCCTGAAGGGAGGTATATCATCCTTGCGGAATGAATTTCTGGCCACCGCTTGATATTGTTCAACCTACATGCCCCCATGTTATAGCAGTTCTGTTGAATTAAAGGAATTCCTTGATTATGCAGTGATTTTGGCAGGTGATATGAATACAGTAACTGATTTTTTGCTGGATAGATATACAGATAGAGTTAGACTATCGGGCTGCACGGCTAAGGCGCTGGTAGCCCTTAGTGACCAATATGCACTGCTTGACGTGTGGAGGAGCTTACACGTTTTACTCCACTGTCAGCAACTCTCACTCCCATATAGACAGATGACTACTATCTAGGCAGATGGGGACCTGGGTGAAGTTTTGCAAATTTCTGCCTTGTATGCTTTCTGATTGCTCTCCTATTTCCCTGGTGCGGTCCCTACCTAATATGCATCAGTTTAGCAGAAGCATGACTCCTGCATGACATGGAATTCAAGGCTGATCTTTGCTCTGATATGACACATTTCCTGCCCATAAACAAGGAGTCTGTAGCAGAGGCAGTGACACTGTAGGAAACATACACATTATGTTTGTGGGGATTCTGCATCTCCAAAGAGAATGGTGTGCCCAACACGCTGAGGGGTGCCCTTAATACAACTGAGCAGGCCTTAAAAAACGGAACATGCAATACACTAGAGATCCCTCCAGTAGCACGCTGGCTAAAATTAAGGACCGCTGAACTAATTACACGAGGCTGCAAACAGTGAGATAAGATACCCAGGACGTAAGGCCTTTGGTATGCGATATGGGGAAGGTGACAGGCCAGGTAAGCTTCTCTCTTGGGCCATCCAATCAGAGAATCCCCAGTGCTAATAACAGAGATAGGAGAGAATGGGGTGGTGCTCAGCCATCACGAATCTATCATGAATGCTTGTGTTAGATAGTATTCCACCTTATAAAGTAAACCTAACGAAGGCCCCATTGATAGTCTGACTCAGTACCTTGAGAAAATCGAGTTGTTATGGGCTGTTGAAGACCACGGCGCCCCTCTGAATGCCTTGCATTATGGCTAATGAGGTTATTAAAGGACCTCTGTCATGGTAAGGCTCCCAACACTGATTGTATTGCTATAGAATATTACAAGGAATAAGACTCCTTGCTGGCCCCGCTGCTTGTGAAATTAAACCAGGAAGCTCTGGATAGACAAATACTACTGCCCACAGTAAAAGAGGCTGTCATCACGTTAATCCCTAAACCAGGGAAGGACAGCTGCCTGTGTGCCTCGTATAGGCCTCTCTCCTTGTTGAATATTGACAATAAAATCTTGGCCAAGCTGTTGACTACTATGCTGTCCCCTCTGATGAATAAGCTAATCCTGCCAGATCAATGTTGTTTTATCCTGGGAGATCCACCCAGTTAACCTGCGCCGCCTGTCTGCAATACTATCCCAGATGGTCCTGGAGTCCCAATCGGTGGCCATGCTCCTGGATGTTGAGAAAGTCTTCAGCTCCTTGAGTTGGTCCTTCCTATTCACCATTCTACATTACATGGTAGTTGGCGCTCACCTGATATCGCTAATCGCTAATTATGGTCTTTATTAAGGTCCCCCAACCCGCCCCCCGTTTTCTTTCTTTTTACACACTTCCTTTTTTGACCAATATCTTGATTATCATTAATTGTTTTGTTTCATCACAAATCAGGTTCATGGCAATGTTCACAAATATATACCTACAATTTACCACAATTGGCACAAGGATTTTAAACACTAAATAGGTCTGAATACCTTTCCCAAATGGTGATTTCTGCTGAAATGTGGCAGTACACTGGAACAATATAACTTATTTCAACTCAGTAAGCAGGGCGTGCCTTAAAACACACCCACAATCTATCATCCCACTGCTGTGTGCCTTACCTTACAATGCTTCTTCTTCGTAACTTCTAACTGCTTTATCGCCTTGCATTGTGTATCGGTTCTCTTGTAATTGTAACTAGTGCGTAGGTGACCCTGGGCTTTGCGTGCTGCTATAAGTGGTCGAAAGGCGTGTCGGCTAGGCTTTGGAAATTGATAAAATGTATGTTTACCTATTGGGAACTGACCTGGTCTGTTTTATTGTTACAACAGTGACTAAGCTATGTAAATTCATGAAGCTCATAGTTATCCATGATGAACAGAACATACTTTTGCTTGGTTAGGTTGTGAAAATGAATCAAGCTTATGGTTACCAATTTGGAACCAAACTGGTCTGTCTTATTGTTCTAGCAGTGGCTAACCTGTGTAACATTGATGAAGCCCATGGTCATTTATTAGGAAAAGAATTAAAGAATGAATCCTAGAATAAAAAATATGACCTAAGAAATTCAATTTCGAATGTATTGTGTCCTCCAGCGTATTCCACATCTTTGACATGTAATGTCCACAGCTGTGTTCTTCGGAAATTTTTCGGCAGAGGGCGTCCTGCGTCGATGGCGTCGGGTCGATGTCCCTCGAAGGCCTCCTTCGAGGGCGACGTCACCGGATGTTATAAATAGGATGCACGGCACCCGTAGCCTCAGTTCCGTTTCTTCCGCAAACGTGTTTGCTTCGGAGACTTGGCGCGCCTTGTGTATTCCTCGTGAATATGTCTTCTTCTTCTACCCCTCTGACTCCACGGTCTGGCTTTAAGACTTGTCAGGACTACAAGTCTAAGATGTTGATAACGGACCCGCATCACAATTGTTTGTGGTGTTTGGGCAAGAGTCATGACACTGACGACTGTTCCAAATGCCAGTTGCTGACTGCTAAGGCCTTGCGGGAGCGTAAGGGGAAGTTACAGGTAGGGAGGGTTTTTAAGCCCAGTAAGTCCCATAAAGCTGCTAAGGGGATGTCCACCGACGATTCGAGGAGCGGCTCTCCTCGTCGGAAGAAGTCCCAGGGATCTCAGTCCCGGAGTGGTTCCCACCATTCGTCCTCCTCGTCTCGGCATTCCAGAAGCGACATCACTGGTCGCATTCCCAGTCCTCCTCGGAGGATGGTGCTGCGAGGAAAGGGCTTGTCCCACCAGGTCCTCGACTCCGGAGGAATGGGAAGCCTTCAGGGAGCAGATGCTGGTGATTTTTCAATCCCAGGGCATAGTTCCGTCCGCGCCTTCGGAAGAAGCCGGCAGGGAATGGTCTCGGTCCGTGGCTCGTGCGTCTTCGGGCTCGGGTCCTCAGAGCGATTCTCATCGTGAACCTTTGAGGTCCCGTTCAGACAAGGTTCAGGTTGATCGCCTGAGACGTGCTGGTTCCAGATCTCGGTCTTCGTCCCAGGCAAAACCGCAGAAATCTGGTAAGGGATCGAGGTTGGCGTCGACTCCATCGGCGCTGTGTCCATCGGACACGGGCGTCGAAGCTTTGCCTTCACACCAGCCGTCTGCGCCATTGTCGACGTCGAAGCAATTGGCACCCTCGACGCCGAAACCGTCTGCGCCCTCGACGCCTTCAGGGCCTTTTGACCGGAATTTGCCGATGGAGGTCCCTGGTACTATGGATCATCCAAGGAAGGCTACTTCCAAGTCTGTGAGGCCTGTTAAGGTTTTCAGACCCTCTTCTGTCCCGAGGCAGGAGTTCTTTGTCCCCATGGACGACATCTATGAGGATGAAGAGAGGTCAGATTTTAAATTTGACCCTGTTGTGCCTGATGTGGTTCCTGTCTTTTCTGGGGACAGTCAGTTGGAAGAGTTACGTCAATCTCTTCATGATGACAGTGGCTTGGACACTTCTCCTGAGGTGGAGTTTGGCAGACCTGAGCCTGGGGCTCATGCTGAGTCATCCTATAGGAGACTGATGGCTAGGGTCACTGAGTATCTTGGTTGGTCTTGTCCTCCGGAAGCTTTTGTTCAGGATGACTTAACTGATATTTTGGATCAAGGTCCATCCTCTGAACCAGTGTTACCTTTTCAGTTGAAGTTGCAGAAAAGGGTGGCAGCTGCTTGGCAGACACCGGAATCTCTTCTGGCGGTTAACAAGCCGTTAATCAAAAAATACTGTCCTTCCAGTAGCGACCCCAGTTACCTTTCCTCTCACCCCACTCCCAAGAGTTTGGTAGTTCAGACGGCTACGGCCACCTCAAGGCATGCAGCGTACCCTACCATCCATCTGATATGGACGACAAACACTTCGATGGTTGGGCACGCAAGGTGTTTTCTGCAGGGAGTAGTGCGCTGAAGTCGGCCAACTCCACTTGTGCCTTAGCAAGATTTTCACACACTCTGTGGAATTGTGTTTCTCTAGTGGCTGAGCATATTGCTGAGTGGGAAGAAAGGGATGGGTTCCTTGCTCTCGTGCAAGATGGCAAGGATGCCATGTGTGAATCCCTTCAGTCCAGAGTGGACATGGCCAACAGTGTTAGCCGGTCCATTGCTGTGAGCACCGTTATACGCAGATTTGCGTGGTTGCGGAAGGTGGATTTTGCTCTGGATGTGCAAGCCAGTCTTTTGAACATGCCCTTTGATGGCACGCATTTGTTTGGCAGCAAGGCTGACAAAAGCCTTGAGAGGTTGCAGACCTCAAAAGCTGCAGCTAAATCTTTGAGCGCAGCTGTGCATCAACCTCCACCTTTTCGTCCTAGGGGACAGCAGTGGAGGGGAGGTTCCTTTCGTTACTACTCCGTAAAGGTACCCGTGGTGGACCGGGAAATAGGGGTGCCAAAGCCGCTGAGGCACCTGCCGCTTTGCCTTCAGGCGCTGCCACAGCCGCTCCAAAACAACTATGAGGCCATGTTCCATTGTTCGCCGGTTGGAGGCAGACTGTCTCAGCATCTCGAAGAATGGTGAGCTATTACTTAGGATGTGTGGGTTCTGGATACAATACCCCACGGCTACTGCCTTCCCTTCCTAAAGCAGCCTCACGACAATCCACTGGGGAATCTCTCTTTGAAGCTTCTGGATCCGCTCGTTGTGCAGGAAATCTTAACCCTGCTGGAGAAAGGCGCTATAGAACTGGTGCTTGTAGCGGAGAGGAACAAGGGATGGTATTCCCCATATTTTTTGATTCCAAAGAAAGACGGGGGATTGAGACCCATCTTGGGCTTGCGTTGGTTTAACAAACTTCTCAGGAAGGACAAGTTCAAGATGGTCACTCTTTCTCAAGTCCTCCAGGCCCTTCGAATTCAGGATTGGTTGGTGTCTCTGGACCTACAGGATGCTTACTTTCATGTGCCGATTCATCCACAGCACAGAAAGTACCTGAGGTTTGCAGCTGGCAGCTCGCACTTTCAGTTTCGGATCCTGCCATTCAGATTGACCTCCACCAAGGGTCTTCACCAAGCTAATGCTGGTGGTGGCTGCGTATCTAAGGCGAGGGGCAATGCACGTTTAACCCTACCTGGATGACTGGCTGATCCGTTCGCGTTCTCCTAAGCAAGCGATGCTTCATCTCAGTCTAACCTGCCACTTCCTCCACAAGTTGGGCTTCTCCCTCAATTTCAAGAAGTCGCATCTGACGCCTTCCCAACAGCTGCAATACATCGGGGCTGTGCTGGACACCTCCTTGGGGAAGTGCTCGCTTCCCAAGGTTAGGGCTCATCACATTGGGCAGATGGTGGACAAATTGCAACTTGCCCAGCGTCTCCCGGCTTTCAAATTCTTACGGTTGTTCGGCCTCATGGCTTCCTGCATTTTTCTGGTGCCAGAGGCCAGGCTGAGAATGAGATCCCTGCAATGGGTTCTCAAGATGCAGTGGTCACAATTCTCAGGCAAAATGTCGGCTCCCGTTCAGATTCCACTCTCGGTATCACAGGATCTTTTGTGGTGGGCCAACGAGGGGAACCTGATGAAGGGGAAGTCGCTTTGGAAACCATAGCCGGAGGTGATAGTAGTGACGTACGCTTCCCTCACAGGATGGGGAGCTCATGCCGACGATCTGACAGCCAGCGCTCGTTTGTCTCCATCGCAGTCCAAACTCCACATCAACTTATTAGAGCTGAGGGCCATCAGGCTGACCCTGAAGGCTTTTCTGCCATCTGTGCATGGGAAAAGTGTCCTGATCATGATGGACAACACAGTGGCCATGCATTACCTCAACAAAAAAGGGTGGGTAGGGTCACTCCCGTTGTGCAGAGAGGCGATGCAGCTCTGATTCTGGGCAATTCAGCAGGGAATATCGCTCTCAGCAGTACATCTGGCCAGAGAGGAGAATGCAGCGGCGGACACTGTGAGCAGGCAGAGCACGGTCTCTTACGAATGGGAGTTAGCTCATGAAGGCCTTCTGGTGATCTCCGCCCTTTGGGTAACCCCGCAAGTGGATCTCTTTGCAACCAGTAGTGCGAGATATTCTGCTCGAGGGAATTTCCTCCGAGAGGAGCCTTAGGAGATGCATTTCTCATGGATTAGTCATTCCCACTTCTGTTCGCATTTCTTCCGGTCCCCATCATTCCGCAAGTGTTGAGGAGGTTGCGGAGGTTCAGATCCCACATGATCCTCATTGCTCCGGATTGGGCCAGGAGAGCGTGGTACCCAGACCTTCTAGAAATGTCCATCTGCCCTCCACGCCCTCTTCCCTACCGAGAGGATCTTCTCTCGCGCGAGGAGGGTCGGGTACTCTATCCCAAGGTCAAGACTCTCAACCTTCACGCTTGGTATCTGAAAGGTTTAGATATAAGGACTGGGACCTCCTGGATGACGTGATGGAGGTGTTGCTTTCCGCCAGGCGGCCGGCAACAAAATCCCTGTACCGTTTAAGTTTTGCGACTGATGCAGAGGACAAGATGTTGATCCTTTTCAGTGTTCCATTCCCATGGTTCTGTCTTTCTTGCTTTCTTTGTCCCACAGGGGCCTTCAAGTAGGTACCATTAAAGGTTACCTGGCGGCGCTGTCTATCTTCAAGCGTTCGTCTGAAGAATGTTCTTATTTTAAGATTCCTCTGATTTACCAATTTCTAAAAGGGCTCACTAATGTGTTCCCACCATCCCCGTTTCAGGTGCCGGTTTGGGATCTGAATTTGGTCTTGAAATTCCTGATGGGTGCTCCATTTGAACCTTTCAAGACGATTTTCTTGGTTGCGGTTACAACCGCTCGCAGAGTGAGTGAATTGCAGGCACTGTCATCTAAGCCGCCCCTTACTGTGTTCCACAAGGATAGGGTTGTACTGCGGGTACGTCCTTCCTTTCTACCTAAAGTAGTGTCTGAGTTTCATTTATGCCAGAAAGTGGTACTTCCTGCTTTCTATCCGCCTCCTCATCCTAGTAAGGAAGAGGAACAACTGCATAGGTTGGACCCTAGGAGAGCTCTTAGCTTTTATATTTCTAGGATGTCCAGGGTCAGAGTGGACGATCAACTCTTTGTGGGGTACGCTGGACACCGATTGGGCCAGGCTGTTACCAAGCAGACCTTGTCCAGGTGGATTATCCTCACCATTACTGAATGTTACAGATTGGCAGGAAGGGACCCTCCGGAAGGGTTGCATGCTCATTCCACTAGGGGTGTGGCTAATTCCACTGCCCTGCAGCGGGGAGTTCCTATTAGGAATATTTGTGACGCAGCGACAGGGGCTTCTATCCAAACCTTTGTCAAACATTACTCCCTGGATACACTCCATGGTAAAGATATGGTGTTTGGTAAGGTGGTTCTTTATTCTGCCATCTGATTGGGTTTTCTAAATTCTTTGCATTTTTTGGTACTGGTTTGGGAGTCTGTCAAAGATGTGGAATACGTTGGAGGACACAATCCACTTCGAAGAACAAGTTACTTACCAACTGGTAACGTTCTTTCGACTGGATATTCCTTCAACGTATTCCACATTGCCCTCCCAGCCTGCCCCTCTGACAACTGCGACATCTGTCAGGGGTTCTCCCAAAAAACACTCAAGGACAGAAACAGGAATTTGATTTGCTGGCTGAATGAGGGTGCCTATCCGGCTTCAGATGTCGGCTCTTCCCACGGGGGCAGGTCCTCCACTGCCTCAGCCAAGAGGTTGCCCTCGTGCCAGAGGGCTAGGTCGGAGGAACCACTGCCTAAGAAGCAGCACAGTGGTGCGATCCGGCCTTCATCTAAAGCTGAGAGGTATTCTGCTGCTCCTAATTTGTCGAATGTTGCAGGGTCGAAAAGTCTCCCCTCTCAGGGCGCATCTACATCACGCTGAAATCGAAGTAGAGGGGCTCATACCAGCCGAAATTCGACAAAGGATAATGAAAACTCCTCATCAACTTTCCAAAGGTCTTCTTCGGGCCATGAGTCATCGAAGCCCATGTCCAGGTCATCATCCATGCGGCCGCCTTCCACATCGACAGTGATATCGGGGTTGCAGACAGCGTCTACGACTGTCTCCTCGTCTACCGCTAAACCGACGATGACTGGTTAATGGGGGACACTACCGGCGTCGACAGCCCTGACAATGCTGTCCCATCAACGACCATGCTGTTGACGACTGTTAGGGAGAATTCTCTTTTTGGGCTGAATTTCCTAACCTAGTGAGTCCCCCAGCAGCTTTGCTGGATTTCTGGAGTTTGTTTTTTCTCCTGCCAAGAGTGAGACTCTTTTTCTCCCACTCTTGGACATGATTTATGGTGTTCCTTTGACTGTTAATGTGTTTTATGGGCTATGGGGTCCTTTACTCCATAGGGTGTCATGTGTTTTTACTATGTGTGTTACACAGCACCATCCGTGCAGTGACACAGGGGTGTCATATTGACACCCCACCATAGACTCCATACCCTTGGACTGACTACTGTCTCCCAGGGCATGTAAAGTCACCATTGGCTTTACTAGTCCCAAATTATTAACAGAAACCAGTACAAACCATCATATTGTGGACGTACTGGTCGGGGCAATTCGATTGCCCCGGGGTCTGTTAGTCGAGGGGGCATGTCTCCGTCCCCCCTGATCGCGTTTTGGCTGGTGGCAGTGGATACTACTTTTTATATTCGACCGCGAATATATCCCTGTGGGATTTTCCCATTGTTCGAGGCTACCAACTTTAATTATTTAATTCTCATAGCCTCGAACATACCGCCGGTTCATTTATTTAATATTAATTTGCCGGTTGGTATTTTTTGCCAGGACTCGATTCTAAAATGACATTTGTGTTCTCTTCTGTGACTCCAACCCAAGTCGAGCCCTTTGTTCCACTTTTGGCGGGCTTCTCCACAGAAGCCTCCAAATGTGGTGCCACTCTGTCTGGGTACCACAGGGGGTGTGGGAGAGGGTTTAGGCACCCTGGACTGAGTTACCTTGGTAACTGAAGTCGCACTCTTGTGTGATTGGCCCAAGTGGTGAGCCGGCCGGCTCACCACTTAGCATGTTTGATTGACAGCTAGGCTGAGTGAATGGGGGTGTGCTGCATAAAAGCAGGGCTTTGCGGACTGGAACTTCAGAGGTCGCCACAGGACCTGAGAATCCGACGAGGGAGAAGCTGAGCCGACCTGCTACGACGACACCACCGGTGGAGCCCTGCGGAACTGACTCACCACTTCCCAACGACAGAGAAGATCTCCCTGCTGGAGAGTCTTCTTCCCCTGACTGGTGGGCACAACCAGTTTACCTTCTTTTCCTCACATCCCAGGACGTCTTGTGGTCGAATTGCCCATGCCAAAAACCCCGGCAACCGGATAGCCACATACCACTGGACCGCGAACCAAAGGACCGCTCCTTTTAACTGAGAACTCCGCGGCTGGTTTCTTCTCTGGCAGTGCAACGGACTCCTGTCTTCCTCCCCGACGAGATCCTGTCTTCCCCCGGACGAAGCGCCGAATTGCATCTGCTGCCAGGAACAAGTGCCCCCGCTGGAGTATTCTCACCACTTTAAGGTACCGTGTCCGCCAGGCCTCCCTTTCTAAAGATTGCTACAAGGTAATAATAATCCCTTAACCTTCTAGACTGGGCTGGCCGCCTTGACCATCTAACTGGTCCCCTTTCCTTTGGTCCAACTGTTTCTGAACCTTTTCGAGACTTTTGTGCACTTTTTAACCGTGTGACCTTGGACACATTTCGTTCTGATCCTCTTAAAGTGGATCCGGCTTTCTGAACTCTAACTTCACGGTTTGACTCTGCCTTCCTCTCTTGCTGTGTTCTTTTGAAAGTGTTGGGATCTGTTTCAATTTATGCTCTGCCTTTTTCTCCCTTTTTAAACCGAATTATTAGAGTGCCATCTGCGTTAAGCGCTCACCGCTGTGTGAAAATAAGTGGAGCTTTACTTAAGACTTGTCTAATATTCTTTTAAGGGAGTGTATATCTTTTAGTGACCGCGTTTTTGAACTGCTTAATATTAGTGCCTGTGTGTTTTATTAGATGTGGTTTTAAATAAATAATTATATCTCTTTTACACCAAGCTCTGGTCAGTGTTTGCTTATTCTACTATGTTCTTTGTGAATACTCTGTATACTGCCTAACTCTTCTTGAGGGAAGTCTGACTGCTCAGCCACAGCTACCAAGTGAATCTGTGTGGTACAGACTGCTACCAAGTGGGTTTACTGCCAAACACCTTTAGTCTTAAATCTTTTGCAGTGGTCCCAGAGGGAACTCCACAGGTTTCTGCCTAACGACTACTTCGTCGGCGACCCCTTCGTCGACGATGGCTCCGCCGGCGGCCGCTTCGTTGATGACTGCTCTGTCGTTGATGACGAAGACTAAAGCCGCGGCAATGCAGACTTTCTCTGCTAGACCTGTTCGGTCTGAGGTGGTGGTTCCGCCTTCCAGGGTTGTCTCGAAGCATTCCGAGGTGTCTACGGAGCACAATCTTCGAGAAGGGTTTCCAATCCTGCTGCCTGAAGACATACTGCAGCATGACATCACCTCTGACTTTGGGGTTCCAATCTACGACGAACGTGCAGCTTTGGAATCAGATCCCGAGGAAGAGGGTTCACATCAACCTTTATTGGATCCGTCTGTTTTGGGTCTCCAGCCTTCCCTTCCGTCCACGTCAGCGGGGCTGGGGTCTGTGCCGCCTCAGTATGCTCTCATCAACCCACACTCATTGCTCTCGATGCAGGCGCTCACTACTTTGTAGGATCTCCTAGGGCAATTGGATGCCATGCGCCCGGTTCCTCAGGCTCCGTCAGTTCGGTTGTATACGAATTGTTCGTTTTACAACTGTTCGAATTAAAATTGACCTTTTCACAATTGACCGAATTGTGAAGGTCAATTGTAACATATATGTGGGGGGTAACGCCAAACCCCCCAAAACCCCTATATATATATATATATATATATATATATATATATATAAATATATATTACCAAACAGATATATATATATATATATATATATACGGTCAATTGTGAAAAGGTCAATTGTGACCCTTTAAATTCGGTCAATTGTTCATTCGAACAATTGTAAACAAACAATTTGGGTAATACCGTCAGTTCCAGTACTGCTAAGCCAGTCTGCCGATGTCTCCTCAGAAGGATGCCTCCAATGCCTCTCGCAGCTTCATCTCAGGAGATCATCCCTGCCGAGACCTCGTTTGCCTTCCCCTAGGGTTTTTACTCATCCCCCAAGGGATCAGGAGGAAGGAGAGCTTGAGGATTCAGAGCAAGACATTGCTCCGCAGGACACTCTCTCCACGGTTTCTTCTTCTCCCAGAAGGGCAGACACCTGGGATACAGACTCAGTCCAGGAAGATACGAGTAGTCCAGTCCAACCATCTCCACTGGATGGCATTGGGGATTTCCATGCCATGATGGCTGAAGCCCGTCAAGAATTTGGTCTTATCCCAGAGGAGGAAAAGAAGGGCTGTTTTCTGTTTCACCACATGGGGAAGAGGAGAAAGGCGGTTTTCTCTATCCCTAGATTGGATCACGTGTGGCAGGAGGGGCTCTGTATGATGAGGCACCCCTTTACAGAGCCAGTGGTCAAAGGCTGCTTGAAAAAGAAGTTCAAGGCTCCTGACTCCACCCTGAAGTGCCTGACGTCGCAGCCTACCCCGGATTCGGTTGTTTCTGCAGCAGCTAATAGAAAGGCTCGCACCCAGCACAAGTGCGCCACTCCTCCCGAGAGTGAGAACCATAAGCTGTACGCTTTCAGTAAGAAGGTCCTCACTGTCAGAGCCACTACGGTAAAGGCTGCCAACTCGTTGGCCATCGTGGCACGGTACGACCATGAGATGTGGCACCATAGTATAACATGGCGGAGACAGGGTTCAAACAGATTAATAATGTGGTGGTTCTCTGGCATCAAGCTTGGCTTCGCTGCACTGATTTCCGCCAGAAGGTTCAGCACAAGGTGGTGGATATGCCTTTTGAGGGGGAACATCTGTTTGGGAAGAAGATCGACGATGCTCTAAAGAACATGAAAGAGGACTCTGATACAGTGAAGTCCCCTACAGCCCTGCAGGACAGAAGGTCTTTTCTCCCTTCTTGCTCCTTTCGTGGCGTCTCTGGAAACACAAGGTTTGTGGATTCTCGAGACAAGGGATACGGTAGATCCACCTACTACTCCCAAAGGTACAGGCTTTCCTTTCAGGCCGCCAGGCCGCCCAGCAGAGCAAGGAGTACCAAGGCCAGAGGAAAAGAGGATCCTCCTCTTCGCAAAGAGGCCGTCAAAGCAAGCCTCAACAATGACTGCCACAGGGGCAGTAGGCTGGGAGGGAGGTTGATGCTCCACATCGATGAGTGGCGTTCAATTACAACGGACAAATGGATGCTGGGAGCAGTCAAGTACGGCCACTCAGAGTTCAGGCGTCTGCCACTCCCCATTTCTGTGGTAAAAACATCTCAGGCTCACCTTCACGTCTTACGTTAGGAGGATTGCCTCATGCTGCAAAAAGGGGCAATCGAGAGGGATCCCTCATCGTAGTCAAGAAACCAAACTTAAAATGGCGCCCCATTCTAGATTTGTGGCTTCTTAACAAGAACCTAAAAAAACAAATGTTCAGGATGCTAACATTGCAAGATGTTATAAGGGCTGTTCTTAGCTTCTCTAGATCTCGAGGACGCTTACTTTCACATTCCTATGCTTCCAAGGCATCGAAAATTTCTCAGGTTCATGGTGGGCAACAGCCATTACTAGTTTGGGCTCTCCCTTTTGGCCTAAAGTCGGCTCCCAGGACGTTCATCAAGTGTCTGGCTCCAAAGGCAGCTTTCTTCCGCAGGAACGGATACCACATTTACCTGTACCTGGATGATTAGTGGGTCAGGGGGACAACGTACCCGTGGACATTGGAGTCTCTCAACGCCACTATGCTCCTTCTGCAACGTCTGGGGTTTGCCGTCAACTTCAGCAAATCCTTTTTGATGCCCTCAAAGGAGTTGGTATTTCTGGGAGAGCGGTTCCAGGTGGCTCTCAATCAAGTCAAGACTTCGAAGGAGAGGATAGTAAAGCTCTTGTCTCTGGCAGGCTCTTTTTCACCAGGAACATAGGTGCCGATCCGCTCGTTCATGTCCCTCCTCGGCACAATGTCGTCCTGTATCCCGCTCATTCCCAATTGCTGTCTCTTTATGCGGACAGCGCAGGAATTTCTCACTTCCAGGTGGTCCGAGATCTAGGGCTCCTATTCGGAGAAGGTGATCATTAACCGATCTCTGCCAGACGACCTACAGTGGTGGACTCATCCTGTCAACGTCGAGCAGGGCATGCCCCTGGTGGAACCAGATATTCGATTCACTATCGTGACACACGCCTCGCAGACTGGATGGGGTGATCATATGAACCAGTTCCAAGTCAAAGGCCTATGGTCTCCCTCGGAGGTGTCAATGCATATCAACGCAAAGAGATGAGTTCGGTACACTGGGCACTCAGGTTGTTTCTACCCCTCATCCAGGGCTCGGTAGTAAGGATTCTCACCGACAACACCACAAACATGTTCTATCGAGCAAGCAGGGGGGACGCACTCATGTCTCCTTTATCAGGAAGCCCAAACCATCTGGCACTGGGCCATACCCCACAGAATTCAGATCCTGGTTTTCCACTTGCCAGGTGATCAAAACATACAGGCAGATTCCTTCAGCAGGAGCTCTTCTCAGATGCACGAATGGCAACTGAACTCATCCCAGGTGGTGAGAATTTTCAAAAGATGGGGCACTCCCCCTTTGGACCTGTTTCCCAGCCCTGAGAACAAGCAGTGCTGTCAGTTTGCCAGGTTGGTTCCTCATCTGGACTCAAAGGGGGATGCATTCGCCTTTCCATGGACCGGGATATTCGCCTACGGGTTTCCTCCTTTTCCCCTGATAAGGAAAACGGTTCAGATGATTTGCAGGGTTCCCTGCAAAATCATTCTGGTGGCTCTGTTCAGGCCTAGGCAGACCTGGTTCTCCGACCTTCTTCATCTAGCAAAGAGCGACCCTCTTCCCCTGGGTTCCCAGCTGGATCTTCTCTCTCAGAACAAGGGGATGGTGTGGCATCACAACCCAGGCTCCCTCAACCTGGCGGCATGGCTCCTGACCAATCAGAATTCGGCAACCTAAACATAATCTCAGGATTGTCACAGCATTTTGGCAGCGGCAAGGGCTCCATCTACTAACGAATCATACACCAGTAAGTGGAAACGGTTCTGTGTCTGGTGTTCTCAACAACCGGATCTACAGCCTTTGCGGGTGTCGCCTCAACAACTTCTTCCTTACCTTTTGGTGTTAGCAAAGAATGGTCTTGCAATCTCGTCTATTAAGGGTCACCTGGCAGCAATTTCCAGATTCATATGAAAAAGGAATTCTACGCCTCTGTTCAGCGACAGATTGATCAAACATTTCCTCAATCGTCTTTTCAGGACTTTTCCTCCGAAGAAAAAGTTCCTTCTGGTTTGGAGCCTCAACCTTGTGCTCTCAGCACTCATGAAACCACCGTTTGAGCCTATGTAAATGGCTGCAATATAATTTCTCACTTGGAAGGTTATTTTGCTTGTGGCTATTACATCCTCCAGGCATGTATCAGAACTGCAGGCTCTGGTCATTGAACCCCCATATATGCACTTCTTGAAGGACAAGGTTCTTCTCTCTACAAATCCACACTTCATTCCAAAGATTCCATCGCACTTTCACAAAAACACTACTATTGCATTACCAACTTTTTTCACGAATGCTTTTGACGTCAAAAGAGCTTTGAAGTACTATCTAGATCACACTAAGTCGTTCAGAGCAACCAAGCAACTTTTTGTGGCTTTCGAACCCTCCAAAAGCGGGAGGCTGATTTCTAAGCAAGGCATCTCACGCTGGGTGGCGACGACAATTTCTTTCTGCCACTCTAAAGCCAACAAGCCCTTGCAGTCGGCTCCCAGGGCTCACTCGACGAGGTCCACGGCGACTTCGGCGGCTCTTTTGCAGGCATACCGATCGGAGACATTTGCCAAGCAGTGACGTGGGCAGTGCCCCACACGTTCACCAGGCACTACTGTCTGAATCAATAGCATGCTGAGGACATACAGGTGGGACGTTTGGTGCTCCAACACCTGTTCCAGTAAGGTAAGCCCTGCAGGTTCCAGGGCTTTTGGCTCTACGCCTGTTTTCTTGCATTGATTTGAAATGATGTCCTTCTCTTGTTGATCATATTGCCTTACGTCTTTGTCCTGTTCGCCTGTTATGCACCTCCAGGCTCTTACTTCTACAAAGTCTATTCACAGCATGTGAATCCATGAAAGATCCAATGCTGGAGAAGGGAGTAGTTTCTTACCTGTAACTCCATTTCTCCAGCGTTGGTATCTTTCATGGATTCACATGCGCCCTCCAGCCTCACCCTTCAGTCAAACAGTCCCTTCGACATCCTCTTTCTGGAGATGTTAAAATCTGAGGGGAAGCCGCAGGGGAGGAGCTATACTCTCGACATCCCATTAGTGCGGCCTAAAGCACCCATAACAATGTCGATAGGACGCTCAAGGTGTAGAGGTTTTTCCATAGGAAAACTACTATACTAAAGTTACATGAGGTTTTCCCAGCCTGACAACGGGGAATATTCACAGCATGTGAATTCATGAAAGATACCAACGCTGGAGAAATGGAGTTACAGGTAAGAAACTACTCCCGTTGCTTGCATAAACTCAGGTGGATAGGGCATAACCACAGTTTCTAATTTCACGTAGCAGCTTCTACAACACTTAATGTAGTTATTTTTGGCGCAGACAACACTTCAAATTACCGAAAGATTTTCTCTCTAAAATAAGCATCTGCAGATGCCAGCAACTGTGGATCCTTTCTCAACAAATGTATTGAGATTGGCAAAAGACAAGTACATTTCTTGCTTATACATAACGTTTACTCACTTCATGAACTTCACTGTCCTTAACTCTTATTGTGAACAAGGTAGTGAAGTACATAGATGGGTGGCCACACTACCCTCTGCCCCTCTGAGGTAGGATAATATCAATAGGGTTGTACCGAATATAATATTTAATATGCAACCAAATAATTTGTAAACTAGTTGGCCAAAGTCAAATATGTGGCTGAATAGTTTTATTTAATAAAATGTGTTACAAACTTGAAAAATGTTAAGGCACTTTTTTAAGTATGTGTGTTCCCATGCATGTTTAATTTATTTCTCTTCTTTTTAATCAAGATATCCTTATTTAAATTGTGCAACCCAGGAAAGAATAGAATAGATGAACAAAAAAACAGGGACCGATTATGCAGAAGGGTGTTGGATATGCAAAACCAGTGCTACACACACTGGCTCCATCAATGCAAAGTATTAGGGTGCAAAGAACAAAATGGATATTCCATTGTGATTTGCACGCAATGCATTCTCTTGTGAGTTACAAGGTAGCGTGGATGGAAAATATGTTTCAAACGCTCTTAGCAGCTCACATAGATATCTATAAATGGTTTCTTTCCGCTCACAGAGGACCCAAATTGAGGGTACATGTGAGTTGAGTGGAAGACATCTCCCAACTACAACCCTCCCCTGCAAAAAAAGACCAAATGAGGGAGAGGACTACACCAGCGTATGTGATAGGACTGTAGTTAGGGGTAATCAAACACAGGCAATCCTGATATGTGACTAAACCTGCTCAAACCCAACAAGCTCTAAGAAGGCACTGCCTTTTGCACTGTTCCTCAATTCCACCCTTTCTCAATCCACGTCTACTTACCACACCTCTTACCCACCACAGTAGAATGATGCAAGGCTCTCAGGCACTTCCTTTGTCTCTCCCATCTCAACACTTTACAACACTAGCACATACTTTGCTCTCGATCTCTCTCTGTTTACACAGAAAGTGCTCTCATCTCTGCTACCTTTCCCTGTTTGGACAGGCTAGCCTATAATGTTATTGCAGATATTCCCCAATAAACAAGTGCTCCCAAGACACCAATATGGGTTGGGCAAAGTGAGCAACAACTTGCATGGTCTGGCATGTAATTTACTCGTCTCCAGCCCTATTCACCTAGCCCACCTATTGGTGAAGTCTTCATATTTCCATGCATCCTCCCTCACTTCCAATTTTATCAACACAGCTTAACTCTCTGTCCCATACAGAGTCCTTCCTCACATCTATCTCTTTATACTCCCTCTGGCAGACTGACTCACTGAGGAACTTGAGAGATTTCCTAGGCAGGAGCACGTCACTCTTGTGGATGCATAATGGACTACCTCAGCCCTCATGGTTTCCACTACCTGTTGCAAATTATTCATGTTTCCCCACAGGCATTCCCCAAAGGATAAAACCATGCTCAGCTCCTACTCATCCTCATCATTCCATCTCTCCATAACACAAACCTATACACCTTTGTATGATATTTAATGAGGAATGATGTTAGTCAATGTATAATTACATTTCTGTTGCAATCTGCACTCCATCTTTGCCTCTCTGAATTGTGTGACAGGGTCAGTAGCTTAACCTGTCAGCGACAGATTGGGACCCATCCCAACATAGTGTATGCCAGATCCAGTCCTACCCGAGCGGTGATGGAGTTGGGAGAGCCCCAATTCTTAACCACCTGACTGCGCTCTTATGATTGATCTTAGCACCTATTTCTGTCACCTAATGTGTTGCACCATAAATGCTGGTCAGAGTTCTATTTTAATTTCAGGACCTCAAGTTCCAAGATCTAATGCAGTGTCAACAAAGCCCAGAAGACTAAGGAATGATGCCCCGGCATAGGAATTGACCCTGATTCTCTGGCACTGGTTGCATTTCAGCAAAGACCAAAAAGACAAAACCTACCGCTACTCCAGGAAAGCAGTCCACAAATGAACACTGACAACATCAAACATACTGATTTGAGTGCTTAATGTGAGATGGCTGCTGGGATCAAAAAGGTTTTTTCAAGACTCCCACTGTACAGACACACCACCGGGGAAAAGAATAGACATTGGGCCTCATTCTGACCCTGCCGGTATCCTGGCGGTAGATCCACCAAGATACTGGCAAATGGAGTTACTGTTTCTGGCACCGGTCCGGTGGCATTGCCACTGGATTATGGGTGCTTGAGTGACGGTGTAAATCCCCATTTATAGAGTCCCATTGGACTCCATGAGGGGATTTGCCGTCATTATCGGCATCAGCCTTACCAGTGCCAGTAATGAGAGTTTTTTTGCCGGTAAGGCACCTGGTTTACCTCCAGTTTTTAGCTGGACGTAACCTAGGTGCCCCACCGGCAAACCTGTAGTCGGAGAATAGAATGAGGCCCATAGATTGGCCCGTAGTGTCAGCTGATACACTCAACCAATGGAGCTAGGGGCGGAAAGCCAGAATAGAGGATTCACTGTTAAAATGTGTTTTAGTCATGTCCGAGGGTGTGGAAGTGGACCAAGAACTGGGCAAAGGATGGAGGGTGAAGCAGAGTGCATAAGAGTCTGTGGAGAAGTTGGATAGAAGGTGCAAGTGAGGTATTGCGTGTGTGAGAGAGAGTGGTACCAAGTGGAAAGATTGTTGCTGTGATTGTGAGAGTGACTGGTAGCAGAGAGCGGTGTGGAGGAGTAGTGTAAGGGGCAGTGAGGGTGGAAAGAGATAGTGTAGGGTAAGGGTATAGAAGGTGAAGGAGGTAGTAAAGGGTGAGATTGCAGCAAATGAGACACAGAGAGGAAGGACTTGTAGAGGGGGAGGTTGGAAGTATAAAGAAGTCGTCGATGGAGGAGGGAAGTGGGAATTGGTGGAGATAGATTGATAGATAGACAGACGGACAGGCAGGCAGACAGACAGACAGAGGAAAGGCATGCAAGAAGACAGAGGGATAGAAGGGGAAAGAAGGGGGTTGTGACAAAGCAGGAGAGAGGAGCGAAGGGACAAGAGAGGAGGAGTGGGAGGACCAGAGGGAGTAGAAAGGGGAATGAAAGGAAGGAATCAGTGAAAGCGATGGAAGGAGGGACGAAAGAAGAAGCAGGAGGAGAGAGGGGAGAAGTGAGAAGGGAAGCACAATCAGGGAAAGAAGCGAGAGAGTCTGAGAATATTCCGGCAGCATTCAGAATACTTCTGAAACCATTGTTGAGGGACTATTAGAATAGGTTACCCTTAGGAAGCACCAGAAGGAGTAAGTTAGATAAGGCCTTGCCCATTAGGCCCTCCCAATGCAGAGAGGCTATCTTAGACAGTAGGGGTAACTGAGCTATATAATCCAACTAATTATGGGTGTAAAGGAAGCCTGGGTTAGAGTGGAGGGAACCCACATGATGTTGAGAAACCAGCCAGAAGCATCCTTTATCCAAATCCACCTGGACTATCGAGAAGTTAAAAAAACATTTTAAAATGCGGTCCATAAATGCATTTGAACCACCCACCAGACGCTTGAGATTTGTAAAGCCACCCGAGGCAATTATTACATTGTATTCAGAAGACAAGACAAACGGCCTTATTCTAATGTTACCGATGTCCTGGTGGTAGAGCTGCCAGGATACCAGCAAATGTAGATACCTTTTCCGGCACTCAGTCCTGCGGCATTGCCACTGGATTGTTAGTGCCAGAATGACGGTGCAAATCCCCATTCATGGAGTCCTAAAGTCCTATAGGACTCCATGAGGGGATTTGCCATCATTACTGGCACCGGCATAACCAGTGCCAGTAATGTGGCCTTTTTTGCCGGTAGGATGCCTGGTTTACCTCCAGCTCTTACCTTGAGGTAACCTAAGTGCCCCATCTGCAAACCCGTTGTCAGCCAGTCCGGTAAAGTGCCGGTATCCACAAATACCAGCACTTTTTTTTAACCAGACTCGCCAACCTAGAATGAGGCTTAAAGTATTTGGCAGGAGCCAAATGGAAACTATTTGGCAGACACCAAATACTTTTATTCAGCTTGAATTCTGCCGATAACCTGAAACTGTAGTTCAGAACACCCCAAAATATAAATTAAATATTGAAATAACCGAAATACTAATTGCTTCACAAGATGCTACAAAGATGTAGTGAGGCCTGAGAAATCTTGCCAAAGGTTTATTTGTCTTGGCAAAATGCCAAGGCTAAGAGGGGCCAGAAAAGACGTAGGGGGCATGGATGAAACAGATGTTAGATTATGTGACAAAGCAGTTAAGCTGGTTATAGCGACAAGATCTATACAGAGAATTTGGCAAGGGCATGGTTAGGCAGTGAAATGGCACTGGTGTAGTTAGTACCACTTCTCATATGTAATCCATATCATCCAACTAGGATTAATTTAAACCTCTGTTGGAACTATATGATTATTTGTGGGCAAAAAAAGGGTGTAAATGAAAAGCAAATTCCTTTTCATCCCACAAGTCCTCATCGACACAACTGCTACCTCCTTTCCTGACACTCTCTGGCCTACCTCCCTTGGCACTCTTCCTGCTCCCACCTTTGAGGCTAAGAACTTCGGGGTCATCTTCGATGCCACACTCTCCTTTTCTCCTCATATCTGTGACATCTCTAAGAAGTCACACTACCAACTGCACCTCCTCAGAGGTATTCTTCCTTTCCTCTCCTTCCCCCAGAAGCTCACTGTCTCCAGAGCTCGGGTTCCCTCTAGGCTGGACTATTGCAACAGGCTCTTTGTAAAACTGCCTGCTTCTACTCTCCGCCCTCTGCAACTCATCCAGAACAGGACTATCAAGCCTAGGGATCGTATCACTCCAGTACTGAACTCTCTGCACTGGCTCTCAGTGGCTGCGAGGATTAAGTTCAAGACCCTCTGCACTGTTCACAAGGCCTTCTGGGGCCTGGGACCTCAATACCTCCAACTCTCTCTTAGTAAATGTCTTCCTACTTGAGCTCTTCGCTCCTCAGCCTCCAACTCCCTCAGGGTCAGTCGCTTTTCCAAGCAACGAGTTGGTTGTAGATCTCTTTCTTCAGCTGGGGCCTCCCTCTGGAACAGCCTCTCTGCCTCTCTGAAACTTGAGGAGAAACAACCCTGGTTCTGGAAGCACCTCAAGACTTTCCTCTTTGCTTCTCCCTTCTCTCTTCCTCTTCCCTGCTGAATTCTTGGCTGACACAGAATTTGCACGAGTCACCTGGCTACCCTCTGATCTTGGGCCCAGGTCTTCTCCTCCCCATTTGCACACCTGCACTGCCCCCCCGGCGACCCTTGCACTTGGGTCTGTATCTGTAACTCTACAGTCCCCCTACCTGCATTTTGGGCACCTGCTATCTGCACTTGCCCTCGCACTTGCCACCAGCTGGCCACACTTCTTTATTGTTTGATCCCATGTACTGCACTGCCCCCTTCCCTTTCCCCTCACACTTTTCCCCACTCCTCCCCACTGTACTTGCGCGATCTCAATGTCACCTGGCCTGGTATGATCGTTGTCTCTGTCTTCCCTTTGTTCCCCCTCCCTTGCCTCGTCGCACCTTGAACCGCTTGTGTATAGGTGCGTTATGAATGCCACATCATATCATATCTTATCATATCAAGTAATGTGTCACTAGTAAACATTATTCTCCTGCATACATTGCTTTTGACAAACATTTGCCAGAGGATTTTCTTTTTCAAAACTGTGTACACTGGTTCTGACATTGGTTTATTGGCAGAAACCATCCCGTTTATGCAGGAAACATTGGGGCTCATTACGAGTTTGCCAGTAAAAAAAAAATTACCAGCATGCCGGTGGTATCGTGTCCGTGTAGCACTGCTGCCAGAATCTACGGTAGATTCTGAGTACGCGTGCTAGTGCATTCCAGCATGCCGGTAATTGTAGCACCGGCATGCAGATAAGGCCCCCCAATCCCTCGATACCGACATCCTCGATGCCGCGTGCACCGGCATCGACGATGCCGTAATTACTGGTACCCCAACGTCATCTTGCTGGAACGGGAAATGCACCGGCGGCCATCTTTCAAAATGCAATCCATTGCAATCCTCAGTCTACAGCAGTTGAACAGGAGAACAGAGTAGGCAGGAAGAAAGCAGAGGAACATGGCACCATCCATCGCCTTAAACCAAGGTTTAGCGACATTGAGCTGAACATGCTGGCCGACACACTTGTCGAACATGCGGATGTTGTCTTCTGTGCCGACCTGCGCAGCGCAGCCCAACTATGGAAAAAAACTGTGTGGGAGGAGGTGGCCTGCAAGGTATCAGCGGTGGGGACAACACCCCGGACTGTCCGCGATAGTCGCAAGCGGTGGGATGATCTCTGTCTGCGGGTCCGCAACCTGCTCTCTGCCGAGTGAAGCCAGGGTCTGGGCACAGGAGGCGGAGCGCCATCTCCCATCAAACTTGCCACATGGGAGGAGACCTGCAGCACTGTCATCAACATGGAGGGCATCGAGGGCATTGGAAATACTGAGATGGGAGTTGCAACATCGGACGATGATGGTGAGTGTCCCTTACAGTAATCCCAAAGTCACACCACACAACTTCATTCTCAACGTCAAGTCCAAACGGCAAGAAGGTGGCACCGAATTCATGCCGCATTTGCTCCCACCTAAAGCCACCTCCAACAAAACTACAATGTCCCTGCCACGAACACACCCTACTGACGCACCCCGCATGAGCCCTTAATTGCCAACACAAACACCATCTGCATGTGCACACACCCATACACATCACTGTACAGCTGCAGGCCTCACCACCGTGCCAGCTCATGGCAAGATGCACACATCACCACCACCACTTGCACCCCTGACACACCCACCATGTCTATACATGCAGTGTAGACATCAATGCATCAACGTACAGAATGGGAGCACATCAGTTCCACAATTAAACACCACATGGCACACAGCCCCTGTGGCATGGCCACAACATGCAAACCACTAGGCACCTTTAGGCCACCCAACAGACACCATGCACAACATGGCCGCACCAGAAGGATGCTCCGACACTGCATCCCCCCCATTCTTGTGTGCACCATGCCCGGCCCTCCAACATGTCCATGAGAATGCGCATGACTTGGAATTTACTAGCATCGATGTATGTCAGAAGTATGCAGACCCATGACTTATGCCCTGCCTCACTGTCCCTTATAGGCACAGGAACAGACAGCGAGGGTGAACACGCCCCAGCACCCCAGAGAGACCACTGCACGTCGGCCCCATGGTGAAGACACCCCGTCTTCAACCTCCACGGGAAGCCTGACGCGTGCCACGCCTTCCACGCCACAGCCCCCCGCCAAGAGGACACACAGGCTGGCCAGCAGGCCGATCAGGCACCACCTACTTTCAGAGAGGCCCCACAGTAAACTTCCACTCCTGGCAGCAAGGCCCCCCAGCCAAGACCTACTCCTGGCAGCAAGGCCCCCCAGCCAAGACCTACTCCTGGCAGCAAGGCCCCCAAGCCCAGATCTACTCCTGGCACGAATGCCCCCTGGCAAACATCCACATTTGGGGCACAGGAGCCACTTCAAGCGGAAGAGCTGGAATCCCCCGTGTCCAGTGAGCTGGAGGAGCTACAATCTGCGTTGCAGAGTGAGCTTGGCGAGGTGGCTCAATCTGCCCTACACAGTGATGAGGCGGCAGACTCCCTAGGCCACAGCCAGCATGAGGCTCTCCAATCAATGCCACCGAGGCAGGCAAGCCCACGTGGTGCACCTGTAAACGGCTCAGGTACCCACAGCACAGTGGAGGTCAGTGGCCCTGACAGCGACAGCGAGAAAACTGCGATCAGCCCCGAAAGCCCTCACACCCCACCTCACGTGCCATTACCTTGTCCACAGCACATCAGGGATCTCGATGGGGGGACTGTCACGCATGGAAGGGCAGCAGCAGGCTATGCAGGACATGGTGAGGCAGTACGTGACGGACGCAGAAGCAACACAGCAAGCCATGCAGGAAGCCCTGCAAGACAATGCAAGGTTGGTCAGCAGGGCCGGGTACCGCATGGACAGGTGTGTGTGGGAAGGGAAAACAGTAATGGCTGCCATGGCCCAGGCCATCACACAGTTGGCGACTGATATAGCGGAGCAAAGAAATGTCACCACTACCCCCAACACGGTACATCATCGAGCACAACACCGCCCAGTTCAACATAAACGAGCCCTGTGCGTCACTCAAAGCGACTTGTGCGCCGCACAGATGCTCAACCCCCTCCTCCAAAAAGAGGGAGTGAATAGTAGTACTGACAAGTCCATGTTGGGATGGAGTAGTAGTGAATTTGTTGTGGGGGTATTTGGGGCGGGGGTGGAGATGTTGGGGTATTGGATGTTGGGGTATTGGGTGTGGTGGTAGTGGGGGTAGGGGTAGTTGGGGTGGTGGGGGTGGTGGTGCGGGGTCAATTCAATGGTATAGTGGTGCTAGTTAAGTAATGGGAATATGCATCTAGTTAATAATTGATCAATACAGCAGGTGTGAGTAAGAAACACACATGACTGGAATTTGCTTCTTGAGTGTGTGTCATTTTAATTATGTACAGTGCCCAGTGCCCAGTGTGTCTCATGGCCAGTGCCTTGTGTACTCCAGTCCATCAGAAGTATCGGGCAATTAAATCTTGGCGTGTAGCACATCCTTCATTCACATTGTGCCGCTGATGATTTCCACCATCTTCCACATCATCACCCTCATCCGCAGGTGGCATCATGTCCATGTCAGGGGGCAGGGGTACGATTTCTCTGTGTGGCAGTTGGATTTAGCTCAGGCATGGCAGCATGACTGGTGGTTCCTTTGCTGCAGTCATGTATTTCATGCATTTTGACTGCAGGCTGGTGCATTGTGGTCAATATATAAAGAAATACAAGGTAGAGAAAACATTCAGCAACACCACTACCATAGGGCTCTTATCACAACATATACATTTTATTAATAATCATTAAAAAACATCATAAAATACATACTTATACTAAAACATAATTACGAATAAAGTGCCAGTGACACCAAGCAAAATGCTCACAAGTAGATTGTAACAATTAATTCCTAATCTTTTGGTGATCTAGAGAAAATCTCCTATTCAAACATTAGTATAACACATAAAGGAGAAAAAATGGTCAATGAAGACCCAATTACACAAGCCAGTAAGACTAATTACTGGTATTCTGCCTCAAGCAGGTGCATTGTGGTACCTGTGGTTCATGTCTTATGATGTTCCAGATGCATGTGCTGTGTATGTTGCTTGCATGTATGCACAGCTGTGTAGGCATGCCACATCTGCATCCATTGGCTGTGTTCCACATTCTACTAGGATCACAGTTGTAGGCACCCAGAACGCTGTGTGTGGTCATGTTCCATTCTAGGGGGTCATTACGAGGTTGGAGGTAACCATGGTGCTATTAGCGCTATTAGCGCCATGGCTGCCTCCAAAACCTCACCGACTCCGCCCTGGTGAATGGAGCTATTACCGCCCCATTCCAAGGTTGGCGGGGGCGGTAATTCCCCATTCACCAGGGCCATTCCCCATTCCCATTGAGCCCCTATAGGGCATTAAGGGAGGACCCGCAAAGGGAACTCGTAGTAGGGCGGTAAGGGATTACCGGTACTGGTGCCTTACCGGTACCGGTAATCCCTTACCGCCCAGGTCGTAATGAGGCCCTATGTGTGTGATTTGTTATTGTGCAGGTTGGGGATGTAAAGGTATCTAGGTCTGATTCTTCATGCGACTTTCCCTTCTATTGCCCGACACAATCTATCTGCACTTCATTGCATTCATGGTAATGCTTACACCTATTTTCAGGAGTGATGATGAATTCATGCATGTGGTGTGCACTTGTGCTCCTCATGCATGCAATCGTGTGCTATGCTCCAAGACCCCTCGTGGCCCAGCTGGCAGACACGTTGCCTATGCTTGTGATTCCCTCCCCCCAATCAATACCCCTCATGGCTATGTGGTTAGATTCACCCAGCAGCCAGGTATGTTGTGCAGCATGTCGTGCCATGTAGCGGGGAAGCGTGGAGTTGCGCAGCACCATGGCATTATGTCTGGAGCCAGGGAATCTTGCACAGCAATGCGTGATGCTTTTGCGTGCATTGCACACCATCTGCACATTCAGGGAATAGTAGAGCTTCCTGTTGCGGTACACTACCTCCACAGCATGCCAGACTACCAGCTCCACATGGGTACAGTCGAGGGCACCAATTACATTTGGCATGCATGCCAGTGCATAGAATGCTATTTTGGTTGCATTCACCTCCTCCGCAGTCCGTGGTAACTTGATGTGGTTCCTTGTGTGTTTCAGGAGTGCATCTGCCACCTGGTTGAGCACACGGGAGAAACAGGGTTGTGAGTTTCCATGCAACTGCCCCACTGTGTGCTGGTAAGTGCCTGTGGCAAGGAAGCATAGCACAGACACTACCTTCAGCAAGGGGGGATGGCTGTCCGGATATTGATGAGGCTCAACAGGTCATCACGAATGAGGTCCACTATTGTGGAGATGGTGTCGCTGTCCAGCCGTTACAGGGTGTGGATCTGTGCAGGGTTTAGGTCAAATGGACCGGTCCTTAGGCGACGGATTGGTGGCTGTCTGCGGGGTATAACTGCCTGCACTATTGGTATGTGCTGGCCCAGTCTCGTCCTCCTGCGTCTCCGCTGCATTCTCTGGATCACTGCCTGCTCAAAGAGTAGCAGTGCAGGCATGTCCTCCAGCTCCAGTACTGCAAGTTCTAATGGTAGCATTGTGGATTTGGGAGGGGAGGGATGTGGTGTGTGGGAGTGCTCCTTTTGTGCTGGGCCAGACTCCATTGCCTCCACCTGTACTGATTATGTGCACCTGTGGCAGGTTTCTACACAGCAGATTCCTATTAACGCCTGCACCACGATGCCAGTGTTAACGGCATCATTGTATCCATTATTACCGGCATCTCCATGCTGGTAATTGCATGTCCGTACACCTCTTAATGCTCACTTAACTGCGACATGCTGGTGTCACTGGCATGGCTGCCGCATGTCGATGCTCATATCGGCAAGGAAGAGCCCGGTCACAGCGGGCCCCTGCCGATGCCGGTGTCACTGGCATGGCTGCTCGTAATACTCTGGTCCGGTAAACGATGCCGGTACGGTAATACCGTCATCGATTTTACCGGACCGCCAACCTTGTAGTGAGGCTCATTGAGAAGGCAATATACTCAAGGGAGGGCAGGGTCCATTCCAGAGCTCTTCCTCTACTACATGATTCCGCAAACACAGTATGCCACATACTTGTTCATACATACAGCTGTACTCACCCATGTTAACTTCCACAAGGTCAGGGTACTCTCCACTGCCCTCAAACACAGGGATATTTAAGAATAGAAAAGTGTATGCAAATGTTTGCAGACAATGGTCAACCAATTGACTAGCTCAAATTGATTATATGTTTTTGTGTTTGTCAGCAAAGAAATATCCCAATATTGTGGCTGCCCAAAATTCATTTAAAAAGTATATCGCTTGGTAGGGTCATCCACATTGTACCAAATTAAGTTTAAGTGAAGAAAGGACACTTACAGTCTAATGGGTGATTTCAAATCGGTTTAATTCACAAAAGATTCTTGAATTCCAAATTTGGGGTTGCTTTTTCTCAGAAAGTAACAACTTCTTTTTGTGACTGTTTTCAACATCTATATGTCACCACTTGTAAAATATCAACTGTTTGTTGGTATCTCTATAAATTTACATTTGTGACCCCTACACGTGTTTCTCCACTGTTGTTCCAGTGGATCATCAGGAGGTTTTACTACAGTTGTTAGGTTATCTAAAGTAACATTAAAATTTTAAAAAAACATACATTAAAATAATACATTATTGTAGTTGGTTTTGAGTACCTCATCTCAAGAGAGCACCTAGTTATGGCTCTACAATATTGAACATAATATATCTCCAAAATGGGGAATGACTCACCCTTAATTGATTCCTGTTTATTGTGAGTTGTTTTATCCTTGCTTCCAATGATTCAAGTCAATCCTGGTATGTATTCACCATAAAGAGTGACCGTTTGTCAAGGATTCTCTCATCTTGTAAAGATTTGCACTGTAAGTGTTTCAAAAGTATTTCAATTTCGATTTTCTTTTTCAAATGAGGGAATGCAAAACAGTTTACTTGGGGGTTCTCCAATTGAAAGCTTCTTACCTGGTTTTAGCAAGTTGTGGGATCCAATTGACCCATTAGAATTGGACTGCCGATACGCGCTTCTGATTGGCATTTCAAAATGGCCTCCCATATACGTGTCCACGCGGTGACGTCATCACCTAGCGTACGCAATGACGTCATCGAGTAGGGCCACAACGTGGCCATCTTAGGTTGGGGTGAACGCTAGGCTTTACCTAGGGGATATTAATACTGAAATAATGGTCTATATCTCTGCACATTCAATGTATTGAATACTTAAATATATTTTGCAGTATCTGCTATGATATGTGTAGAGAACATGGTTTAAATATTCAGTTCCTTTCTTTTGGGACACATATAAAAAAGTTACTTAAGCTTTACATTCATTATATCAATTGGTGTTATTTCAATGTTTCTATAAAAATAATTGCACATATCATTGTCCTGATTTAAGCCCGAGATACATGTGTGCATTAAGTTGATCCATTTGGTTTCCTTTTTTCTCAATACTAATTCTTTGTTTCCTCCTCTAGGTGTAAGGTTGACTTTCTCTATTCCACATTTTTCGATTTGGTCTAAGTCATCTTCCGAATGTTCTGTGTGGAAATAATTAGCCATCGGATATTTTGGATCTTGATTTTTGATGGCTCTCAAATGTTCCATTATTCTTAGTTTGAGAGGGTGTATTGTGCTTCCCATGTATAATTTATTGCATAGGCATTGTATGCCATATATCTCAAACTTGGAATTAACGTTGATTAGCTGCAAAACATTTTTTGTTTTACCATTGGCTAACAAAATTGTGCCTTTTCCATTCTTCATCTGAGGACAGATTTTGCAGCTGACACATTTATAGTTGCCCTGGGGCAACTTTAGATTCCACATTGTTTGCAGTGTTTGGGGTCCTTGTATAGGTATGAGATAGCTGGGGCTAGTTATGTTTTTTATTGTCATTGCCCTTCGAAAACTCGCTGCTGGTTCTTTGTCCAGGTATTTACTAATATCTTCATCTAGTCTCAGTAAATACCAGTATCGGTTCAAAATGTTCTGTATATTTTGTACATCCGAACTATAGATTTCTTATTAATCTTAATTTATGATTCGAATCTTGAGGTTTGTCTTTAATTTTGTTGGTAAGGAGAGCCCTTTTTGTTTTCATGTTGACTTTAGTAAAGGATTTGTTCACATTTTGATCATCAATGAATTTTTCCATCATGTTTTCAGCATGTTTTAGGAAATCTTCATTGTTTGTACAATTTCTTTTACTTATAAGCAGCTCTCCAAACAGGATGTTCTTTATAATATGAGGTGGATGATTGGTATTAGCATGTAGAATGCTATTTCCAGCTGTAGGTTTTATATATTGAGTGGTGTGGACAGTATTATTTTCAACATAGAGTTCTAGATCCAAAAACTTTATTCTTTCTGTATTTCTTCCTTTGTTAGTTGAATGTTATATTTGTTTGTAGTCAAGAATTTAGCATACTCAAGGAGGGATGTTTTGTTTCTGTCCCAGATAATGAGGATATCATCAATGGAGCATCCTCAAAAAGCTATATTCTTCTTTTCATTGAACGCTGGATTTTGCCATGCTTGCTGAGTTTCAAAGTGTCCCATATAAAGGTTAGCATAGGATGGGAAACTTTAGCACCCATGGCTGTTCCTTGACATTGTTGGTAGATTTGACCATTGAAACAAAAGATGTTATTGTTTAGTGTAAAGTCCAGCATCGTTATGAGCATCTTGTTTTGTGATTGGTACAGAATTGATATGGATTTGAGAAAATGTTCTGTGTCTGGATTCCCATTAAATGTTGGATACTGGTATAGAAAGATGTTACATCAAGTGTGACCAGTCTGTAGTTGGGTTCCCAGGAGATGGATTCTAGCTGCTGAATTGCATTTTTCGTATCTTTAATATACGATGCCAAACTTGAGGCAAGGGGTTGTAAATGTAAGTCAATATATTGTGATATCCTTTCGGTTAGTGAACCGATTCAATAGATTATTTGTCTGCATGGTGGAATTTTTTATGGATCTTTGGGACAAAATATATTGTGGCCAATATTGGAAATTGTATATTCATGAATTGATATTCATCCTCTGTTAAGAGGCCTTCTTCACACCAAGTTTTGCTAATTATTTGCCATTTTAGAGTCAATTCTGAAAATGGGCTTTTCAGCAGTTTCACATAGCACTTGCTGTCATGTAGATGGTGTTCTGCTTCTGGTATATAATCTTGTGTGATCATGATGACTATTTTGCCTCCTTTGTCTGCCATTTTGGTAATGACTTTGTTGTTGTTTTTAAGTTCTGTCACTGCTTGCTTGTCTCTTTTGGTGAGATTATAGTCGATCCTAGTTTTTTTTGTTTGATAGGTAGTTTTGTCTTATGTCTTTTGAGACAGCTTTTTGAAAAAGGTCTATCACATTCTAACTTGGTAGAATCAGAGTGAATCTAGAACTAGGTATTAGAGTAGTTTCCTCTGAGAAGTTAATTACTACATCTTGTTCTTCCGTGAATCTCTGGATAGTATATTCATCATCTTTTTCTTGTAGATTGAGTAATGTGATGGTATTTTCTGTGTGTGTCACTAAAAGGTCTTATGGTATTTGTGATTTTTCTGGTTTGGTGTTTTTGTCATATATGGTTTCAAAATACTTTTCCATTTTCAGACATCTGCAAAATTTGAAAATGTCCACATTAGTTTGGAAATAATCTGAAATGTTTAAGGAGCTAAAAGATAGGCCTTTATTTAGGGCTGAAAAGAGGTCTGGAGTGATGTACATGTTAGATAGGTTAAAAACCATATCTATACATTATGTCCTTGCTTCTTTGATCTTGTTTGCATTCCTGCTTTGTTGCCTCCTTGGTTTTTTAATGCCTTCCCTCTTCCCCATCCTGTGCAGTTTCTTGATGTCAAAGTATTTTGTTGCAAGGCATCTCTCTTGATTGTATTTGAACTGCCTGTTTGTTGGTAGTTCATTCGAGTGCTCTTCTTGTATCTTTTGAGCTCCTCTAAAAAATGGTATTCAATTGTGGGAGAAGTTTGATTAGGTGTTGCTTCTTGTTCTATCTCACTTATACTGGTAGATTCTACATCAGATCATGAGGGTGATGAAACTTGCGTCATGGTTGTCTTTTGTTGTCCTTTTCTATTTTTGTGCTGCCAAATGTTTTAGTCATGTTTTTTTCAAAGTGAACATTCTCTTGTATTTGTAATCTTGTTCATCTTGTATGAACATTTGTTGTTTCTTTTGTTTTAATTATTTTGTATGGTTGGCTAGATAGTTATCTAAGATTTGGTAATTCTTAAAGGTGATTTCTGGAAAGTTGAGCACTTCTATTTCTTCTGTAGTAATACTAATTGCTTTTAAGGTTTGCTCATGAATTTTAGTGGACTGATTGATAACTCTCATCATCATCCCTTTAGATGTGTTTATCAATAATTGTTCCCAGTCATTGAGTGCTTCTATATCTTCTTCTTCAAAGGATGGAAATATGCATATTCTGAGTCCTCTCAGTATTCGTTCTACCTCTAAAGTACATTTCCAATGTCTTTATTTCCCACCATTTAGATGGTTCCTTCTTAGATAGTGCTTCTAATTGGTCAAATTGTTGTTTGATGGAGGAGGATGTAGGCACAGTATTGGTCAATTGACTGTGTCCCAAAACAATTGTTCAGCCTTAGCCTCTGCATCCTTGGATTGGAAGTTCCCTGGATTGGTAGTCTTCTGACATGTTGAGTAATTTATATAACTGTTTTTAGAAATTAATTGTTTCTTCCTGTGAATAGAAAAGTGCCATAATTAAGAATAGACCCCATGAAATTCACTCAGTGGCCTGCTACCATATAACAAAAATATTTAAGAGAATGTTGCTAACATCTCAGGTATCACCTGGTTTTTGGATAGGTGAATAGTAAAAAAGAAAAACGAAAGAAGCAAGTAAAGGTTACAAAATGGGATGACCCTATGCTCAACAGACAGCTACTGACCAAATAGTTGGTAAGGGTAGCGATGCCCCCTGACATGATACTTCAGTAACACTGAATCAAGCAAGCAAAGAGGAGGATATGACACCAGTTTCCAAAACTCATTTAAAAAAAATTAGGGTAGTGCAGATATTACAAGTGGCACAAGATTGAAGGCAACATCTCCACAACGGATGTACAAATACAGAGCAACAGGGCCACTATGTCATGGGGGAATGACCTGGAACTAAAGATTTTAGACAACCTGTGGCATTAAATATGAAGAATGTTTTGAAATATTTTGCTAAGCACTTCTTTACGCTATGTGTTATGCACTTGAAGTCTCTTCACGGTATGTACTTTACAGCAGTGGTCCTGAGCATAATTGACAGGGACACGTCTGTTAACTTCTCAAGATTTGATCTGTGTGGACCTCAATGTATGCATCTAGTGGGCACTACTCTGAGGATGCAAAGTGCTGGTTTGAAGTCGTGCACATTATCAGCAATTGTGGACCACACATTGCCACTCTGTGCTGTGGGATGCCTGCTGGGCATGCTTGAAAAAGGAAGAAAATTTCAAATCAAATCCGAGTCTCCTTGATGCTTTACTGTGCGAATGTTGCTGCGCACTTACTTGATGAGGCTTCGCCTGCTTCAACACGCAGACTGGTTGTGTGATAAGATGTATGTGCAACTTTTCTGTTCCTCAATACCCCTGTGTGTCAGTATCTTGGAGGCTAACTTAATCTTGTACAAGTAAACGTGTGGGTGCTGCTGAACAAATATAAAGAGTGCTGCCCCTCTGCCACCAGTTAGTAGAGGTCTGGATGTGGACCTGAAACCATCCCCTTTGAGCATACAAGGTTCTCAGTGGCTGCACCTTTTTCTCTTTTATTTAACACCAAAATAAGGAATAGCACTAAACATTCAGCGTGAGCAAATTCATAGGAATTAATGGGGTCTGAAGCTGAGAGAGTGCTGTGGCTGCCTATAGGAATAATATGCAGGAATGCACACATTTGGTCAACATTCGTAATTACCTCTTTAACATACACACAGTAGGAAGCTGGCCATTTTCTTGGGGCCTATAAGTTCCATCTTTGGGTGGTTATCGTTAGTCCAACTTTGCAAGTCTTCAGAACCGCCACATATCAGGGCTGGGTGGGCTATAAAAAATAAGTCCAATACTTCAAAACAAATGTCCACGATACTTAGATATGGAAAGCTTTAATGTACGGACACCCTCGTTATGAGTAGAGATGTAATGGTAAAAATAAGCAGTATTTGGAAATATACCCTGTTTTGACCTCCCGCCTGGTTATAAACCTGGCAGTATTTCTGCATGCAGTAATTGTTGCTGGTAAGATAGTTCAGCGGGTTGATCACCTGTTCCTGTGATCTATGTGTGGTCTGCAGGTTAGAATCCCGGTAAGGCCCACTCAGCCTTTCATCCTTCTGAGGTCGATAAATGAGTACCAATGTCGGTTGGGTGATAATTATATGTAAATATGTTATATCGCTATACAAATAACAAATTATTATCGTTATTGTGAGATAAATTATCACATATTTTGACTTTACTTTTTACTCCACCACAGAAGGGAATTGCAAGCATCTCTGTTCACCCAGCTTCTCACCACCTTTGTAATGCATTCCCCAAAAAGTCAAAAGAAAGCAATTTTTCAAATTAAAAAATATTACACCATAGACGCATTAACCGTTACTCTATACAATCTATTTTCGTCCTCAAAATGATGGTCGAAATGGAGAAATAAATTAGAGAATTCATGCAAGTAAAGATACAGAAATATTGTATGCCGTATGTAGAATGTTTCATACTGCGATGGATTTTCAGAAACACCATATGGGTAGCATTATTTCCCCCATGCAGAATTTCATTTGAAATTTGCAAAACCTACTGCACAAAGATCCTTTGTCTCAGAGACCCCAACAGATGGGAGTTTTCACTGGTTTAATGATATGAGATCAGCAAATATTGTTACTTCATGTAATATACCATTAACTACCTCCTTGGCAGACATGTTAGGTAATGGTGTGTACAGGCCTCATGAGGGCTCAGGGCCATAACCGGTCATGACCGCTCCCCCAAGGAAATAGTTAACAGTGTTATGACCTCAGAGTTTTTATGTGCTCCTGATTTCCCCTGTAAACAAAAACTAGAAACTTAATATGGCCACGCAATCTGTCGTGGAAGGGTGGGAGCGAGCAACTGAGTGGTTTCACCAAAGCAGTAAGAGTTTGGAGTCAAGTATGTGGGAGAAGGGGGATGTGAGGAAATGGAGGCCTAGGACACGGGCACAACAAATCTGGTGGACTCGGGAGAAAGGTTTAGGATGATTGGGAAAAAGGACTGTTACTGGTAGTACACGTACACATGTTCTGCATTCTGATTGGGCAACGGCCTGGTTCAACCAACCCTGGTGCTAATTTTAGTCATTGATTCTCATTGCAAGTGTGCCGGTCTGGAAAAAATGCTAGCAATTCTTGAAAATCCAATATATTTTCCGGACAGGCACCCTTCAAGTTTGCTCTTGGGGGCCATGGATCTCCCAGCAGACCTTACCTGCCGGGAGTTGCCTGAATCACCGTCACCGTTTCTAACAGTGCCGGTGATTCAGGAAATCCCATCCCATGGAGTCCTGTAGGACTCCATGGGAATTTACAGGCACTCCGCCACCCATAATATCCCGGTAATAGCGCTGGGATATCAGGCAGCGGAGATAGTAAGGGCAATGTGATATGATATGGCATTTATAACACGCCTATACACAAGTGTTTTTGATCTGGCTGTGTGAGAGTAGAATAGGCCCTTTCAGCTAACAAGCCGCACATACTACAACGCCATCTGGAAATCATCCCTAGAAGTTCACCTGCAGCTCAGAGCCATTGAGCAATGCATTGTGGGTATACACGTTTGCTCAAAGGCATGCTTCTTGTTGCAGTCAATTCAGTATTCTCCATCCCATCATATCCATGTCACGGTGGAACATTCAACCACATTTTACAGCAGCTGCTATAGGGTTGTTTGAGTCAGAGTATTTACAAAAACAGGGTTTGTGGGGGGCACAGGATTAACAGGGAGAGCAGGGGGTGTGGGGATTGTCTCACAATGGAACAGCTGTGTTAAAAATGGTGCGTCGAATTGCAGATGGTCTACAGTTCTTCCAATATTCATTGGTAGACCATTCCACTTTGTTGTAGCTAGAAAGGAAAATTCCTGTCCGGTAACAGTGGTCTTCCTAAACTGGGGGATTTTGATAAAAAGCGATGAGGAAGGGTGTTAGGTAAGTCCTGGTGAACAGTGTTCAAAGTTATGAATAATTAGCCCTTTTTCAAAGTCATCTCTATGAACCATACACTTGGACTATACTTCTATGGGTGGCTTCACTGGTAACTTGAGAAGGGCTCTGAGCCCTGGCGTGCCACCCTGAAACCTACCAAGTCTAAAAGAAAATCTAGTGTGCTCTGCAACCCGTAGATTTGACATTATGTGAGCTGTTAGGGAGGCAGATTGTATCCACAAAGAGGCATAACATGGAAACATGCGTTTGAACCAGTTTATTCAGGATTTTACTATTGTTGTGGCTAAAATATCAAGTACCTTAATAAAACAGAGTAATTCAGGCATATTCTTAAAAACCATAACATAAATAGTCTCTGATTCAATATTTTAGGCTTTTAGGAAACTCACATCGCTTCCTCTATCAATCAGTCTCTTAGGCCACAACCTTTTGTAGTTCTCCGGTGCTCCAAAGCGAGTTCCAACCACAAGGACTGTCCAGCAGCAACATGCTAGGCAATTCTCCTCTGAACACCTTAAATTATTAATTGTAATCAGACTCTCTCTGTGTCTAAAGAGACACAGTTCACCTCACAGATGACACCAAGTGGAAAGTTGCCTAGCTATTTGGTGATTAACTGTCATTGTTGGCAGGGCCAGAATGAAATGGATTGCTTCCTCTGACACAGTGTGACTGTAGACCCCTCCGGGGCAAATGGGGGAAACTTTCCTTTATAAAATGTTATTTAAGCAGTTTTCGGTCTCAGTAGAGGGGCTCGGACATTTCTGGCTTTTAACCAATGTGTATTTGTTTCCTGCTTTTAAAAGCTCATGTCAACCCATAATATCCATTCCCAACCGTGTGAATATGAAGTTTATTATTGGTAGTCACTGTAGACGTGCCCTACCCATGCTACTCTGCAAGGTTTTCTGACAGAGGGGAGGAGGGGTGCTATGCAGTATTTCTTGATATGCTGATAAATATCTTTCCAGAAGAAATGACTCTGAAACATGGTCTTGGGTTCTAGTAACCCCTTGATGTCTGGCTGATGGTCGGAGACAGTGTTCAAGATCAGTCTTCCAGAATTGGGAAGGAAACAACAAATGGAAACAGCATTTAGCATTTCTGTTGGAGATGTTTCCTGCCCTATAGAGAAGATGCTGTTTTCTATGAAATAGGGCACAGTCTTATGTCTCCTGTTTGTTAGGATTAGGAGAAGGAACACACAGAGACTTTGAAATAGATGGAAATGGATGGGGTATACAAATAGGAAGGCCCCTTATAGAGGTAGTGTTTGCAGATCAAATGGTAGAACTCATGTATATCCCATGGAAAATCCAACATGGCTGGCAGCCAGTCAAGGCTGTTGGCGTCTCTTTTGGATCATTTCCTCTTTCAACACTCATTTTGTTCTGTCAGAATTACTGTTTAGTGGTCCCCAGGTTCGGTTTTGCAGAAAGGTCTTTCTTTTTATCCCTTGCTTTTGCAGACTTCCCTATTTCCTTCTTAGGTTCGCTGACCTTTGTCCTTGTCACCCTTCCAGTCCCCCCCCATTTAGTGAGAATGCTCGAGTTCCTCTAACGTGTAACGGTTTTCTTTACTCCTGCTCTGTCCTTTCCCTTACTCTTACAATTCAGCCCTCCAGCCTCTACAGTGATCAAAGCCCACCTCAAATGTTGTAGTCTGTGAGAAACATGTCCTGGTCCTTTTTCTGAGGTTCCTTTGCCTCTCCTGGATGCTGCAGCTGCCATCTTCCCTCGTTGTGGCATGTTTAGCAGCCGCTTTTTGATTTGGCTGAGTTACGTTTTTTTAAAAAAAACTTGGCAGGTACTAAAGCAAGTGATCATGCACATTTAGGTCGTAGTGTAAACCTCAAGGATCACATTGCATAGTACCAATACTGTCATCAAAGTTGTATATCAGCTTTTACAACATTAAGATGCCACCTCAGCATTACCGTCCAAATCCACGATGGGGGCCATATAGACCCTGAATTGGCCCCAAATGTCCTTAGGTCAACATGTAGACGATATTGTAGCAACATATGTTTTCTCCCTTTCATTTGTGTATGTTAATTTCTTTAACCATTCAGCATGTGTAGGGCCAGCATTGGACTTCCAATGCCAAAGAAAATTCATTTTGAAGCCGCTATACACGCCATATTAAAAATCTGCGAGGGACAATGGAAGCCTTGCCTATATCCCCAAACAAGTACTTAATTGGGGCTAGTGAAGGAGGGCTGTCTGTGATATGTGCAATTATTTCGGCTACATCTAGCCAAAAGCAAGCAAGATGTGGGCAGGCTTAAAACATGTCCATGAAATCTGCCCGTGTTATACCACATTTAAGACTGGCACTGGTACCTGGCTCAAACTTAGCAACCTTAGCTTGGGTATAGTGTAGCCTATTAATGATTTTAAAATGAATCAACCTATGCCCAGCATGCAGGGACAATTCCTTAGTAAGAAGACAACATCTCCTCCACCGCCCCTCTGGGATCTCACATTCCAAATCCAGCTCCCATCTCGAATGCACTTACTTAATGACTACCTGACTCTCCTGTGCCAGTTGAGAGACCACTCTCCTGAATTCCCCACCTGCAGTAATCGCTTCAATACATGGATGTGACTATGGTTCCTGAGGGAAGGACAGACTTTTGTGCCTGAATGCCTGTCTCAATCGAATGTACTGCAATACTAATATTGTTTTTTTACCCAATTTACCTGTAAAATGGTCTAGAGAGACAAACAAGCCATCAGTGAAAAGATCCCCTGCCCAGTGGTATACTGGAGATAAAAACTCATTAGTCCGGACCCTCACTGTAGGAGAGGAGTGCAATAGCAGCACACATCTGAGGAAATGTCGGCCAATCGGAAACCGCTGCAGAACCGCAAATAGGTAGCTCCAGCAGACAGAATCAAAATCTTTTTCAGCATCTAACGAGTTGTTTACTGCCTTGACTCCAGGGTTTATCTGTGAGATAATGCAAAATAATGCAAAATGACCATCTGAGATTGAGCACTCAGGAATAAATCCTTATTGATTGGGATGTACAAGCGTCAACATATGCAGAAGCAGCCTTGTTGCCAATACCTTGGGCAAAAATGTTCGTATCCACATTAAGTAAAGAGAGCAGTCGTAATGAAGCCAGATCTTCTGGTGGTTTATTGGGCTTATGAATTACCATAATAATCACTCCTCTAAGTGTCGACAGACTTGTCCCCGCCTCCGAAGCATCTTCACATACGCGAAGTAACTGCGCATAGGCTATACTTAAATTCTTTATAAAATTTTGTCACCAGCTCGTCTGACCCTGGCTCCTTTCCAGACGATAAAGTGGAGGTAGATTCTAGAATCTCTTCTGCCGAAACTGGCACATCAAGTACATTGACCGATTCCTCAACCAACTGTGGTAGTTCAATACCCCCCAGATTCCCAAAAATGGCAGTCCCTGGATATATATTAGCGTTAATACATAAGGCCCTGTAGTAGGACATGAATTCCTCATTGATGGACTTGCTGTCCGTGATGACCATGCCTGTGGACCCCGATATCCCAGCTATAGCTTGAGTCCTACCTTCGGCCCTGATCGCATGAGCCAATGATCTTCCAGGTCTATCAGCTTCACCACACCTGCGCTTCAGTACCGGTTTAGAGATGTAATAAGTCTCCCTCTGAGCAAAGGAGCGGAATGTAAGAAGGTTGTTCTTAATCTTCCCTAGCAGCTCCCTATTCTTCGTTGCCCCTTAATTGTTCTCGAGGTGGTGCAACCGCGCCTCAAGAACGTTCAGTTCTGAGCATACTGTTCTAAGTAATCGAACCGTCAAGGACAGTAATTCCCCCCTCAAATATACCTTTAATGCCTCCCATACCATAGGTTAGGAAGCAATGGAGCCCACATTATCAACGAAGAAACCATCTATCCTACCTGAAAGGGAGTCTACCAATATTGGGTCCAAAAGCGTAAATAAGGACATCCTCCACAGTGGCCGTTTCTTAGGACCCTCCACTTACTTGAGCGATAACTCCACGGGTAATGATCCGAGAATGTTTGGGGAAATATGTAACCCCTTGACAGGGTAGATGACAATGAGGACCAGACCATTCCAATAATCAATCTTAGAAAGAAGGTCAGGGACCATGAAATAGTATGTATACTGTCTGGACGTCGGATGGACACATCGAAAAATATCCAATAGCTGCAATTGGAACATTGTGTACAAAAAAGTCAAGGAAGATGCCGAAGGAGTATGAGGCACACTGGCAGACCATACAGGTCAACATCAAGAATTGTATTAAAATCCCCTCCCCACACTAATGGGTCATCCTCTGATCTTCTATTATGGATGCAATTTTCCCATAGAAATCCAAATTGTCTTAATTTGGTCCATTGGTATTTATCAACACTACAGCTTTTCCAGCCAAAGTTCCCGCCATGGCACAACATATCTCCCCTGTGAGTCTACACATGACTTTGTGTACTGAAAGGGAACTCAGTAATGAATGAGGCTCATCACACCCGAGCCTGCAAAGAATATTATGTATAATATTGATTATACCCCCACTTCCTGGCAAAAAAAGCATGTACCCCACCGATTGCATGCGTCTCCTGTAACATATGTATTCTAGGCGAGTGACGCTCCATATGCACAAACAACTTCCTGACTTTACCAGGATTATTCAAACCCTGAATGCTCCAAGTCAGGAGCGTAATGGCTTCACTCGCCATCCCAGTTCCCATTCAAGGCTAAAAATCCAGTACACATACCCAAAACTACCAACGCTACCATAACCCATAAAAATGATATAGGTAGATATTCCTGCCAAAACATTTAAACATCCCCAGAGCAATACTCCCCCAAACCATCTGCCCTTACCCTCCCTCAAACATGACAGTTAAACCCCAACAACAAAAATGAAAATTCAAGGGAGTAGGTACAAACAGCAACCCAGACAGGTTAACAGCAGGCTACCCGTCCTTACTTGTCATAACTATGCAATGGGCCATCGACTGAGCCCGACCATAACTTCATTGGCTACAATATGTGAAATAATCATTCCACCAAGTCCAACAGGCTACCACTTTGATTATGTCCATGATCTGATCCACCAGCGGGTCCAGCCAACGGCAATGGATTTGTGGATTCTATGTAGGATCGTACCTCACTCAGGAATCCAGAGAAGTGCACTTGGCCCCCATGTTGTATGTAGGGCTTCGAAGGAAAGAGCATGGCATAGGGAATGCATTGCTCCCGCACTAGGTGCTCGACTGGGTCAAAGGTTTTCAGAGCCGCATGCACACCAGCAGAGAAGTCAGGTTATACAAACACCTTCGTTGACATGAATTGTAGTGTCCCCTTCTCCCTTGCCACTAAGTTCCTGTCCTGGAAATTCAACAGCTTCTCAATGATCATTCATGGTGGCGCTCCAGGCTTAGGTACGGGCACAAGTACCCTATGAGCTCTTCCAACCAGATATTGAGGCGAAAAGAGAGGGTTCCAAAGAAGTGATTTCAACAGACCCTCCACAAATTGATCCGTAGGCGTCTTTGAGGCAACCTCAGGCACATCAACTATATGTATGTTGTACCATCACAATTGTGATTCCAGATCATCACATTTCAACCGCATTGCCACATGCTCCTTCTTGATCACAGCCATGTCGGCGCTATTACCCTCCACTTTATCTTCCAAATTGCTGACCCTCATTTCGACCTGCGTAATACATCCACTTTCTTTGTTCAGTTTTGTTTGCAATGAGTTGATGTTTGCCACTATATTTTCCAGCTTGGAGTTCACTGAAGCAAACCCACTATGCCTGGCAGCCATGATGAGGTCTAAGGAAGTAGAGGCCACTGTACCTACACCCACTGTGCTAAACGACAATGCCATCTCAGCCATATCCCTTGTGGGAGTGCTGGTGGAAGAATCCATGGGACCTCTTTCCTTCCCCGCCCCTCTCGTCATGGCAGGGACAGGATATTAAGGCTGAGGACGTATCCCTGTTACAAATTAGGCCCCTGACTCCACCTCAGCGCCACTGCCCCAGCAATCACTAATGCACGGCCCTGATCCTGTAGGAATCCCCACTGTCCTCACTGAAAATATCCCTCTACACGCAGTTAGCTAGGGACACCCCCCATGGTTCAAACCAAGTCCTTCCCTCGGGAGATGTTCAATGCAGCCCTCTCAGGGGGCCTGTCACACCACCCAGAGGCTGGGGGACACACACAAAAAGTCGTCTGGGCTCGCTCAGAGGCTCGTCTCCTCCACCACTCTTCTCATCTGCTGCACCGTGCTCTGCAGCCCAGCGCCGGCCAGTTCAACAAGCAAGGCTGCATTGATCCTCTGAGCTTGTGTCCTCACACCACCGATAATGGCAGCAGCTCACACATTGAGCCTGGGTACTTATCCGGGTTGCAGACCACCAAAGTGCCGCATTCGTCGCCCTCACATGGGCTAGAGGGATCTACAGACCCCGGCATCAGATTGTTGGGCTGTCTGCCACCTGTCTCTCTCTTCCTCACGTCAGCTATCGGGCCAGGTAACACGCTCTCTACTGACTCAAGCAGCTTCGGAACGACCACATCTCTTCTGGTTCAACTCAACACCCAAAGAAGGAGCTCTGCCGCCATATTTGTCACTGCTCATCAGCGCCCCCCAGTTTTATTTTTTATTGTTTGGATCGAACTTTGGCATACAGGGGTTCTACAATTTATTCATCTCCCATATTGGAGGTTTTTTTTGTAGTCCCTGCACCTTTTTTTCCCCATACACCAGACTCGAAGCGAATACGGGGAGGTGACCATCAACCTTGAATCTGGTACGCCTGGGGCCTGTGTTTGCGAAGTAGGTAAGAAATCAGGTACACAGTTATACAGATTGTAATTCTTCTATCTCTATTACTAGGGTTGCAGTCCTGATAACGTCCCCTTCCTGTATTTTCTTTCCTCTTTTCCTAGTAGGATTCTGCAGTCTTATGCCATGTGTGTGTGACTGCTCGCTACGTTAATGTATGCACTGCAGACACAACTTAAGCAGACAAATGTTCACCAGGATAAGTGGGGACAGACAGGGTCATGCCGCTACTACTTGGAGATCAGGGGCACTCGCAACTCCGCTTCCAGAGTCCTGAGCCAGAGCATGGGCACACAAAAAGAGAAACTGTAATTCCAGGATGGCAGACAGGAAATCACAAAACACCTGCACACTTGCAACAAATTCCAATATGAGGGGCCGAGTCACATACTAGCATTAAATTCCCCATACAGATGCTGACTTTTTCCCAAAGCCTGATACAAGTAGAGTGGACACTTGGGTATCTGAGATCCTCAGAGACAGGTGTTGGTGTTTTGAGAAGGCCATGGGTGGAGTTTGAAGTGAGTTGGCAATTTAGAAAGGAAGTGGGAGAAAAATATCAGTAGGTGGCAGGAGAGAAACAGCAGACCGCTAGGGAGCAGGAAGAAATGAAAAGGCATGCATCACCCTAGGCAGAGGGTTGGGTTGATCCTCCAATCAGAAGGGGTTGAATCAACGGCGGGTGGAAAAACAAGCACAATGTTGAGGAGGGCCATGATCAGAAGAGTGGTGAGAAGCGGCAGAGTATAAATCAACATCTAGTGAAGTAAGGTGATAAGGCCTCCTTAAGCTCCTCTGGAGAAACTGGGGTAGACAAATCTAGTTAGCTCTCTACACATCTAGAAGAAATGCTCCTGTTTCCTGCTGTTTAAATTGCTCCAGGCAAAGACACATTTGCATCTACTGATCCTGCAGGAGGGATCAGTTGTGGTTGTGTCTTACCATCACCAGGAGGTAAATCAGAGAACTTTAGTGTATAAACAACAAAAGCGGCTTTGAGTGTCCGGAAGGAACTCAAGTTTATCTTAAATTAACAGCTGGAAGTGATATTTGGAGTTTACAGAATTGTGTACAAGAGTTTGAAGTTTGAATGCCTTTCCATTGTTTAAAGTTGAATTCTAAAAAAGACTGTGTTTTTATTATTTACACATTCTAAACATGGAACCTCATGCTCTCAATGGTTCTTAGATGCTAACGTCATCGGAGCCCATGCTGAGCTCTCTTGTCCTGCTAAATCATTAGGTTTGATGCTTGATTCGCTACTGTCTCTTGTTCCTCATGTTAACGTGATTGTGAATGTTAATTTACTTGCCCTACGATCTGTGAAACCATTTTTACCTTACAATCAGTTTAAACTTTTTATGCAATCTCTTGTGGTATCTTGAATTGACTTTGGGAACTCCATTCGTACTGGTTTGTCCCAATCCACCTGGCACCACTCAAAATGATATTTCATGCTGTACCTCACTTCGTGTATACTGCTACAAAATTCAACCATATTACTCCTATTCTTGCTGATCTACACTGGATTCCTCCCAACTCCCGAATTGTGTTTGAATTGCTGTGCCTTGCTTAAAAGGACATTTAACTTCTGTACTTCCTCCCACTTAGTGGACAAGCTGAAAATCTCTGGGGGTACAAGAATTCTGCATAGTCAAGATCTGCCTTGACTTGAAGTTTTAAATTTAGATGTGTATTTGCATCCAAACCTTCTTTTTCAGGTGCTGCCATACATCATTGAAACAGCCTCCCCTCTAACCTTCACTTGGCTTCTGTTTGTCTCATATTAGGGAAAATGCTCATTTTAAAATCTGTTTCTCTGTTATTTTAGAATACTATTTGGGTGTTTGATAACCATTATTTTAATTTTAATTCTAATGATCTCAGTTTGTTTTTTAATGTAGATTTGTTTATTGGTAAAGTGGTGACAGCATCCAACATCATTACATTACTATAAGTTTATGCAGTATTACAGTACATCAATTTTACATAAATGTGAAACATTCTCCATCGTGTTCTGTGGGCGAGAGGCATACAACATACATTTTCAGAGTTCTCGTACAGGTTGTAAAATAAAAAGTCTTTTCACCCGTTTGCTTCACAGGGCCGGCCCGTCAAATCAATGATAGTGGTACAGACAGCTTGGATATAACAGTCTGGGTTATGGAGATCAATGGTTTCTGCACCTGTTTACTCCACAGGTTTAGGAGAGTAACTGAACAATGGAAATACAGATCAGCGTCTTTGCGTTTAAATTGGTTTCTTTTTAAAGATTAATTGTTGCGAAGTGACTTGCAGGCTTAACTTATGTTATATATTAGGTTTATTCAAGACACTTCAGTTACAGTTACATGGAAGTAAATACAGGAGTATGGAGTATTATCAGCACTGGCCCCATCACCCAGGCAGGGGAGCTCTAACTGCCTGCCTCAGTATGGAACCCTCAGATCAGCATTCCATCATTTACCCGACATCACACACTCACATATAGCAGGTCAACACAGACAGTCACTATATAACACATCTCCCTCCTTTTCCAAAGCCACACACACACAGGAAGTCACAACGTAACACATCTCCTTCCTTTACCAGACCCACACATGTACAAATCAGTCACAACAAGATATTTCTCTAAACCCGTCTCAAACACACATCTAATACTAAACCGAAAACAAACACACTCACGGCGACACAACACCACTCACCCATTCAAACATCAAATATACTCAGCCTGTTGGGTGTGACCTACTTAGCCAATACATTCAAATACTGCAGAAAAAGCTGAGACACTGGCCAGATATCCCAAACCCATCTGCGTACCCGGTGAATGACCACAGTCAAACCAATGCAGAATTGATAGAAACTGACATGCCACACCCCACAAATTTGGATGAAACAAAGGCTTTGACACAACTACACATAAGAAAATATCACTACAGAGGTGCTACCTCCTTTAAACAATTGTGGAAACAATATGACATGGTACTCATCCACTGAGGTACCTGTCCTACTCTACACGGGCTACCTCACGCACATCACTATGTTCCACAAACCTGAGGCGCTATCTCCCTCATATGCACTTACGTCCATGCACATCAGATGCGCTACCTCTCCCTAATACTATACTTTGCATAAACCCGGAGGCGCTGCCTCCCTAACAAACCCTAGTGACACTCACCTCAGAGGCGCTACCTCTCAAAGAAATCTTATTGTCACTCTAACTGGAGGCTTTACCTTCCTAAAATACCCATTGAGCCACACTCATCAGAGGCGCTACCCCCATCAAACGTGACCCACATATCAGAGGCGCTAACTATAAGTACTACCACAGTGTCATTCACCTCAGAGGCGCTACCCCTTACTAATAATGATGGAGACACATACACATCAGAGTCGCTACCTCTCATTCCTTACAAAATGCCATTCACATCAGAAGCGCTACTTCTTCAGTTACTGCCTGATCCATACTATATCTACATGCCCATTATTGTGCATCAATTTTACTTCCAACTTTAACTGAATCAGGCTAAAACATTTTACAATTTACCCTGTTATAACTGCGGTGTTGTTAGGTTACCCAACATTTTTGTCCTAGAAGTCCATGGTCATCTCTTGACCTTAAGATAAATACTATTCTCCTAAAAGTCCATGGTCAAGTTTTGACCCTATATGCAATGGCAACTGAACTCCTTACAATCCTCAAAAAGATTATACTAGCTCACTCTTCCACATGCAACTCCATTTGACACAACACAAACTCGGCACTTCACCCCTTTTTTTTTTTTTTTTGCTTACTTCGTTCTGCATGTTAACATAATAAACATATTGTTCTTAACTTTACTATAAGTCCATGGGTGATCCGCACCCTTAACCTGGAAATCCTCAAAGATGTTACATCCTTTGCATTGCATTTCACACACTTACATCTTATATGTTAAACTTCTTAAAAAGGATACATCTCGTGTTGACTTTGCTTGCATTGACCCTCTTTAACCCTTTTGCTGTGAAACTAACAAAATCCTGCGATGCCCCTTCAAAACGCTGCATCTCGACCATGGGCCCCAAGTCTGCAATGCCTTAACGTGCAGCTCCATAACTTATAGACTCTTTTGCAGGATGCTACGTCTTTTGCTATGGTGCTTCATGCCCTCTAGACTCTATAGAAAATACTGCCAATCCTCAACGCGTGACGCGGCCCAACTTCCTTCTTGCAGCACTTTCGGCGTGTCATCCTCATATCTCGACTAGATACGTTCTATGCGTATCCAATTGAGGAGAACCTTATTCCCTTTCCATAACAAGCCTCTCTGAATATGTTCTTCTTGAATTCACTCATGCGTGCATTCGCGATTTGCATCCGACGCTCTCCGGGTGCTGCCAGCATCACTTAATACGTTAGAAATGTTAACTGCTCCCAACAAAAAAATAAACGAAGGATTTGCTTCTTGTGCCATGGCAGCTGTTCGTATCCGACACTTTCCGAGTGCCGCTACGCAGCGCTGCCTCGTGACACATAAGATGAAACGGGTCCTTTTCTCTAACTCCGCCACACATCCAGCGTATCATCGGCCAACGGTCTTACGTTCCTTTTATTCGCCAACACCTCAGGCCCTTCAATGACGTCACCATTTTTACTCGACAACCGACACGTAACAGAGCTCTCCGTTACCAACCGCCACGCATGCATGATGAGACTGGTGACAGTTACTTCCAGCGCCATCGACTGCTACTCATGTGCAGAGTGCCATTACACAGCAAACAGTTACATCTGCGTACCTATCTATTTCCATACCATGTGCACAGCGCGCAAAATGTAGCAAAGAGTTATTTACACATTTTTGTGCTAAGAGGTGACTTATGGTTTTCTCAAGAACTCCCATTTTTACCACTATTTTGGAACGGGACTTCGCAGTTCTAGTGCTGTGGGCTTCTCATTGCTTTTCCCCACTCCTGGTATCTGGCGGCCCTTCAGGACAGACAGACAGTGTCCTCTTGCTCCCCTTATTTGATGGGACTGTCACTATTGCATGGTGGGGCAGTCAATCCGCTTAATGTCCCATTACCTTGCCTCTTTTTTTCCACAAGACCATTGCACTTAGCTGCTTCTTCCTTCATTTTGGTACACTTACAGCAGCTGTGGAACATGAGTTGAACCTCTCAACCAGTCCTTCCCACTATAACGGGGTTGGCTTGTTTCTACCTGGGGCTTTTTCATCTTCATACTGCTTCATGCACTAACCCCGTGGAGCCTCCCTGATGAAGTGGGGCTTCCTTACTCTTCCCCTCCTTAACCCTGGGTGATGGGTCTCTTACTTGTGTTGTGGGGGCAGTGCTGATCTCCGCTGTTTCCTCCCGTCTACTGCACCCCCCGCAGCAGGCTCCTTCATCTTCAGCTCCTTCTTTTGTGCACAGATTCTTCTCAAGACCAACTCGTCGCCAATGTTGCGAAGTTGTGTCTTATTGTCACTCTACCTGGAGGCGCTACCTCCCTAAAATACCCATTGAGCCACACTCATCAGAGGCGCTACCCCCATCAAACGTGACCCACATATCAGAGGCGCGACCTCTCCCTAATACTATACTTCGCATAAACCCGGAGGCGCTACCTCCCTAACAAACCATTGTGCTATGCACGCGTGGGTTCGTATCCCATCCTCGTCGCCAATGTTGCAAAGTGACTTGCAGGCTTAACTTATGTTATATATTAGGTTTATTCAAGACACTTCAGTTACAGTTACATGGAAGTAAATACAGTATGGAGTATTATCAGCACTGGCCCCATCACCCAGGCAGGGGAGCTCTAACTGCCTGCCTCAGTATGGAACCCTCAGATCAGCATTCCATCATTCACCCAACAACATTCCATATGACATCACACACTCACATATGGCAGATCAACACAGACAGTCACTATATAACATTAATCTCTGAAATACACGAGATCAGTTTCTTTGCCATCTCCATTACGGGGGGCCCAAATCAGGGCTATTCATCAGTTCATTTAACATGTGTCCCCAATCTGTGCTATTGCCCGCCTCCGTATCCGCCGGAGCTTGGTCTCTAAGTAACTCCATCTCTGCCATCCCCCTTCGATATACATCTTTTAACCATAGCTGAATTGATGGGCCTTTCGCATCTTTCCAAGAGATTGCAATTCTGCGTTTGGCTAGTATAAGTAGAAAGGACGCTATTTTCCTTTTGGGCTTTGTCCGCTTCCCCCCGGTAGTGTCCACCATAAGGATGTTTCAGATGTCCACATAGAATTGCTATTAGCTCAGGAGTTTGTTTTACTTGCTACCTCTTCCCAAAATGCTCTTATCACCTGGCAATCCCATGTCATGTTCCAGAAACGTGCCGTGGCTTCCTGCATCTCGGACAGGTGTGTAGGTGTTGTGGGTTAATCATATGGAGTATGGATGTTGTCATATATACTCTGTGGGTAAAGTTGTATTGAATTAGTCTGAGCCTGGCATTCTTTGATACCTTACAGGTTTGTTCCCCTATTTTGACCCACTGTTCCTCGGGTAATTCTTTCCCAACATCTCGTTCCCATTTCACCTTTTCTGTTATTTCCGGGAGGTTTTTCCTTTCCTTCATCAACAAGTACAAGCGTGATATCACGCCCCTGCTACAGTTACTATGAAGCATCTGGTGCAGCAGGGGGCTATTTTCTGGTTTGACCGGAGTTTGCTCCCATAGATCAGCTATTATTTTTACAATTCGGGCATAACTTAAAAAAGCCCCTTCAGGCATGTCATACCGTTGGCGCCATTCCTGGAATGGCAGCAGTTTCCCTTCTTCGTAGAGATCCCCCATTTTTATACATCCTTTACTCTGTAGCTTAACCCTATCGCGGTTACTCAGTATTCCTGTGATCCCTGAATCAAATCTCAATGGTAGGTCCAGACTATATGGATATGAATTTCGAGATTTCCCTCAGACCTTTTTCCAGACTTCCTGTGGCACAGCATAGATCGCGCTTTTTTCCCTAGTCGCCATTAGGCCCCATAATAGTTCATTCCTTTCCTATATGCCAGGGAACCCCCTAATAAACATTTCAGATCTCCCTCTGGTGTGTCTACCCAGTTGGAGACTGTTCGCAGTTGGGCCACTGCGTAGTATACCATATTCATAATCTGGCAATGTGAGTCCCCCTTCCGTGTGTGGCCTTCGCAGAGTGGTTAACGCTACCCTCCATCTATTCGACCCCAAAAGAAGTTCCCCTATGTAAGTGTCTAGCATCTTAAAGAATATTTTTTTGATTTTATAAGGGATGTTGCTAAAGAAATACAACAACCTGGGTAACACCACTATTTTACACAGGGCTCTTTTCGCCATCAAAGAAATTGGTAAGGTTTTCCAGAATTGAATAAATTCTCCTATACCGGCCAGTGCTCCTACCTGTATTAAACTCAAATGTTTCTTCTAATTCAAGGAAGATTGTGATTGCCAGGTAGCAAAATTATTCTGTCTCCCAGCGAATCCCCCATTTCGGGAGTAAGTTTACCGGTTGCGTGCTCATTGCTCCCAAAGGGAACACCATTGATTTCTCCTCATTCACACTATAGCCTCACAATTTCCTGAAATTGGCCAATACTTCTAGTATTATCAGGATATTAGCCCTGGGGTTACTTAAATATATCAGTGCATCATCTGCATACAAGGTTATATTGTGCATTATGCCACAAATTCTGATCCCCGTCTCATGTATATAGTGCCTGATGTATCCTGCCAGAGGTCCTAGCACTAGGGCGAATATTTTTTTTTTTTGTTGAACAATTTTTTATTTTAACAAACAACACATCAAACATTACAACCTTTTTTTAGGACGTTCATAATCGCTATCAAAACATCATATTATACAGTGTTATTCTCTGTCCTCCCCCCTCCCTACCCACAAACTCGAGCTGTCTCATGCGTGCCATCTGCATGAACATTTTCCGGAATCTCAGTGCTTGTCGACTCATCTGAGTCTTCTGTTTCGTGATTGACCTGGTGGGGATTGCCCATTGAGGTCACCAGTTGCCTCCAGGCTATCATGGGGCCCACTTCCTCCTCTCCCCCCCTAGTGACAGCTTCAAACAATACTACAGTTTCTGCTTCTGCCCATCTCAAGCAGACCTCACGTCAAGCAACACTCCCCTGCTGGCCATCCTCGTCCTTATTTCTTCCCAGAATCTCTGCAGCTTAGGGCAGGCCCAGAACATATGCAGCAACCCTGCCTCTTCCTCCCCACACCTGGGGCATTTCTGAATAGCCAAGCCTCCAAACCTGGCTATTCTTCCTGGGGTCAAATAGGCCCTGTGGGTGACATACAGTTGGATCTGCTGGAGTCTTGCATTCCGGGACACCTGTTTGTGGTACCTTTGAGCTCTATGCCACTGTCCCTCTGTCATGGGTTCTCCTACCTCCTCCTCCCAGTCATTCCTCAGTTGGAGCAGCTCCTTCCCTACCTTCGCCCTCAGGAGCTCATATATCCTGGATATTTCGTGCCCACCCTCCGAAACATCATACATCATTTCCAGGGCGGCATCAGGTTCTTCCGCTAGCACCGTCTCAGGCCACCTCTCCCTCACCCGTTTCATGAGCCTGGTATAAGTAATGTATTGGCCTCTATGCAACCCAGTCTCCTCCTGCAGCCTCTGAAATTCCAATGCCTGCCGTTCCTGCCATATATCTCCGAGGGTAGCTAGGCCCACCTGTTCCCAGTATCTGCGGACCCCTTTGAACAGTTGGGAGTCGTCCCCGCTTAACACCACCAGCGGGACCTGCGGAGAGAGCGGGTCTGGGTCGCTCACAGTTCTCCATGCTCTGCGCCATACTTCCCAGCCCAGCACCAATAGTCTACCCATCCCGCCATTTTAGTTTTATGCAGCCAGACTGTCTCTATTAAAAAGTATAGAGCTGTATCACCTTGCAAAAGCCTAGCTTCTGCCGAGTCCTCTGCAGACAACCACCTAGCCACATACAACAGCTGTCCCGCCAAATAATATAATTCAAAATTCGGCAGGTTTATGCCCCCCTTATCACGTGTGTTCTGTAGTTTCCACAGGGCCACCCTATTCCTGGAGTTGCCCCATATGAAGCCCCTGCACATGCCATGAAGTCTTACAAAAAATCGTCTGGGGATCAGGTACGGGACATTCACAAAAAAATGCAAGAGTCTGGGCAGAACCACCATTTTGAGCAGAGCTGCTCTTCCCATCGTGGCTAGGGGTAATCGAGACCAGAACACCATGCTATTCTTAATTCCCTCAATTGCTTTCTCTGTATTGGTTTTGTGCTCTTTCTCTATCTTATGGTAAATGTTTACATCTAGGTACCTGAATGTCACAGGCTGCCAGGGTATTTGCAGGATGGGTACTCTCTCCAGTGGGGTGCTCTTATACCTTCCCAAGGGGAACAAACTGGACTTCCCGGGGTTCCCCGATATGCAGAGGCGTTGCTGGGGGGGGGGCTAAGGGGGATTTAGCCCCTGGTCTTTTCTTTTGGTTGTAGCCCCGGATAAAATCGCAGGATCTACAACCAAAAGGCTAACTAGCCCCCAGTTCTGACATCAGCGTAGCCCCGGGTCTATTCCAGACCTAGCAACACCCCTGCCGATATGCCCGAGAAGGTGGCATAACGATCCATCACCTCCAGCACATATTGCAGGTTCTCCTCCGGGTAGCGCAAGTAGAGGAGCATATCATCTGCATACAGTGATATCAGGTGTGTGCCTCCTGTTGTACGGATCCCCACCTCCCTGTATTGTTGCCGCAGGCAAATTGCCAGAGGCTCTAATGCCAAGATATATAACATGGGCGACCAGGGGCATCCCTGTCTGGTTCCCCTACTGAGCTGCCATTTATCTGAGATTATGGTTCCCATTTTAACTCTCGCAATCGGGGAGCTATATAACACCTGAACCCATCTGATACATCCTGGCCCCATCCTGTATCCCTTCAGGGTCGCCTTCAACCATGGTCACCCCACTGAATCAAAGGCTTTAACCGCGTCCAACGGCACGATAGCCAGCTTGCCCGAGTCTCCCTCGACTTGATCAATGACATGGTGCAGCCTCCTATGGTTGTCTGTGATATTTCTACTGGGGACATAGCCTGTTTGGTCCAGGTGTATCAACTTGCCAATTACCCTCTTTAGTCTATTGGCCAGCACTGTCGTGAATATTTTGCTGTCCTGATTAAGCATAGACAAGGGCCTAGAAGACCCACACTCCACGTCTGGCTTGCCTGGTTTCAGGAGCGGGATGATCACTGCCTCACGGAGAGACGCCGGCAGTTCCCCCTGCTCATAGGCTTCATTATGCATGGCAAGCAGCGGCTGGAGTAGCTCCTGCTTATACGTTTTATAAAACTCACTGGGTAACCCATCCGACCCCGGCGCTTTACATGTGGGTAGGTGTTGGATCACCACCTCCAGTTCATCCGCGGTGATGGTGGCGTCTAGATCTGCGCGTTCTAGGTCATCTAAGGTGGGCAGCCCTATGTCCTCTATTGTTTTCTGTATTTCATGACCCATTTCTTCTCCTGCGTCCTCATATAGTCGTCTGTAATACTTGAGGAACTCCCTGTTTATCCCCTCCTGGGTGTTATAGATTTGACCTTTCGCGTCCCTGACCTCTCTGATCACCGGGCGGGGGGTCTCATTCTTGTATAACCAGGCCAGTAATCTACCCGGCTTATCCCCCCTGCATGCAGCCTCTCTGTGTATTTCCTATAATTTAGTCTGCATAATCTGTCCCAGAGTTCACCACAAGCCATCTGTAAGTCCTTTATCTTGGCACTGTCCTCTCGGGTGGTCCCCTCACTTTTTACCAAGCCCTCTAGCTCTCTTTCTGTTTCCTGCAGTTCCCGTTCAATACCCCCTTGGATTTTGATATAGCTACCCCACGCACCACCACCTTAAATGCCTCCCATATTGTCCCCACAGAGCGCACACTGCCTGTGTTAATTTCAAAATATTCCTCAATGGCCTCCCTCAAATCCTCTCAAAATCCTGCATCCTGTAGAGCCTCAGTTCTGAGCCTCCATGTCGGGATTCGCGCTCTAGGGGGTTGATGTCCCCACTCTACGACCAAAGGCGAATGCTCGGATAGCACCCGGCCTTATATTCCACGGCCACCATTTCTCCCACTATCTCTGCAGCAGCAAACACATAATCCAGCCTCGTATGCAGGTCATGTGGCACTGCGTAATGCGAATATTGCCTATCCACTGGGTGCAATTGTCTCCACACATCCTCTAGGCCGAGGTCTGTCAACAGTGTCCTCAGCACTTTGGCTGCTGGCGTCGGCTTTTCTGATTTGTCATCTGACCTGTCTATCCTGGGGTTCAGGGTGCAATTGAAATCTCCTCCCCACACCATTGCGGCACCCACCAGGGGGTAATTTTACTATATAGGGACCTAAAGTATGTTGCTGTATCATGGTTAGGGGCGTACAAATGTTTGATGCTCACTTCTCTGTTTTCCAGGAATCCCGCCACCACCACCATTCTGCCTTCTGGGTCTGTCGTCGAACTGAGAAGTCGAAATGGCACATGCGGTGCCACCCACGTAATCACCCCTCTTGCATATGCCGAGTATGTGGCCCCTATGACAGTGCCCCTCCACTTTCTCCTGACCACCTCCAACTTCTCCTTGGTGAGGTGGGTCTCCTGTAGCTGAGCTATGTCAATCCGCATCCTCTTTAGGTACATCATCACCTTATTATGTTTTAGATAATTATTAAAGCCCTGCACATTCCAGGTCAAGACGATGAGATTACCAGATGCCATTGACTTGAAATTCTTCCCCTCTCCACTCCCTCTGATGTCTACCTCGAATGCCCGTTTCCCGACTCTTATCCCTCCCAACTTCCCCCACCCCTTTTTCCCAACTCTCCCCCACTGCACACAACCCTCCCCCCTCCCTACCCAACCCCAACAAATGCCCAGCTCCATCCCTGGATCTCAGGCCCACCCGCGTCTAGTCCTGTCTCCTGAACGAGGATTAGGACCCCGTGGGGTGTCACCGGACTAACAGTGACCTAACTAAGTGTAATGCTATGGGTTTCGAGGGATGTCTCCCAGGAGCTCCCACTTATCTGGTTGGGATTATAGCTTCTAGCGTATCTTGCAAGCATGTACTTTCTGCAACACATTGCCCATTGGCTTTAGTTAATACTATATTGAAGTCCCAGTGTCATGTGCTATGTCATCAGAGATGACCCAGCTGCGTGCTACTTATCTTCTGCGGCTCCTGTCTGGATACCCGGTTCTTGGGGGCGGCCCAGCATGTCCAGCCATTCCATAGCATCTTCCGGCGTCTCGAAAAACAGGGTTTTGTTCTTGTAGAACACTTTCAGTTTGGCCAGATAAAGCAACATATATTTGTGGCCAGCCTCTCTCAACCTCCTTTTCACCGCCCGAAGTTCATCCTACTGCGTTGTACGTATAAAGTGTAATCCCGGTATGCTGTGATTTTCGCCGGCCCCCTTTCGATCGTTCCCCCCTTCCGGAAGAATTCGAGTATCTTCTCCCGATACCAGTAATTTAGAATCTTTGCACTCAGCGGCCACGGAGGGGATCCCGGGGGCAGTCTCCTCGCAAAGGCCCTATGCGCCCTTTCAATTCAAAACCCTCGGGTCAGTGCTCCGCAGGTTATTTCCTGCAGAAGCATGGATTCCACATATTCCGTAGGGTTAGGCCCCTCCATTCCCTCTGGCAGTCCAACAATACGAATGTTATTGCGTCTGGCGCGCCCTTCTGCCTCCTCAGCTCTGTTTTCCAGGCTACCCACACGCTGTACAAGGGCATGGAGTTCCGATCCGTGGGCGGCGCATGCTTGGGGCCATCTCCTTTTTCAAGTTTCCAGTGCACTCTGCGAGCGTCCTCATGTCCTGTCTCAGTAAATTGACTTCTTCCTGGACCACTCCGATCTTAAAGTCCAGTCGCGCCTTTAGTTCATTCATTGCCAGGCCCATTTCGGTCTCCCAGGCAACTTTCAGGTCCGCGATCGCCGCTAGCACCTCCTGGATCGTGCCTGGTGTCTCCTCTGCCACCGTGGCAGTGTTGTCTTTGCTCTTGCCCCCTTCTGCCCCCAGGCGTGTCTTGGCGTAGGCATCCAGCGTGGGCTGTTTGGTTCTGGGTCTGACAATTTTATTAGACATTATGCAGTGCGGTCTGGGCGTGGGCCAGCCGCACCACCCTACGAGCAACAGCCAATGTGGCACCGGGCCACTCGTAACGTTTGGGGGTCGCTTCAGCCGTGTCTGGGATTGGGCTGTGTCCTCCCCCGCAGTGTCGCCCCACCGGCCCCCGCTGTATTTCCTGCAGTAGCCGGGGGTCAGGAGCCCTCGCTGACCCCGCGCTCCTCCACTCCGGTGCTCCGCTGGCCCCGAGGCTGCCCAGCCCACAGGATCGCCCTGAGTGCTCTCCCCGGCTCCTCGGCTAAAGATGCTGCCTTATACTTTTCCGGGGGCTCATCAAGTGCTCTGGGGTGAGCCTCTTCCTCTGTCCTTCCCCTGCAGCCTGTAATAGGGTGCCGTCGGTGCCACAATGTTCGGGGGGCAAATCTGATCGTTAGGGATACTCCCCAGCTATCTGTTGCACTATAAGGATGGACTGCGTCCTCCCACGTATTTGCATCTGCTTGGTGTTACTCCGCTGACCTCCCAGTGCTCAGGCAATTCCTCAGTCTCCACTCCTTTCCACGCCGGGGCCTGTCCGGGTTCCACCACCTTCAGGCCCGCAGGCGTGTCCCCGGCGCCCCTGCCCCACCCAGTGCTGCCCCTAGCTCTGTTTTGCCCTGCTCCTCAATGGTGGGAGCTCCCAGAGCTCAGCTCTTATCAGGGCAGCCTATTCTGTTGAGCCTGTGTGCATGGCTCCCGGCTACAGTGTCACAATGCGCTTGGAACATTCATTGTTTACTTTGTTACTGGTATCCTTTGCAGTCCTCGCATCTCACTATGCCCGAAGCGCTGTGCAGGGGAGCCGCGTTCTGCAGCGCTTCCTGGGGCTTTCTCAGCCCCTCCCAGCCCGTGTTGTATGTCTCCTCCGCATCCAGGGGGGCTCCACCGGTGTGCTCCAGGCCAATGCGGCCCCTCCAGTCCCCCGCCAGGGGGTTACTTCTCCCTGAGGGGCCGGCACCTCGAGGTGCACTCGATCCTCCCGGCTCATAGCCCGTATGGGCAGATGTATACGCACGGCGGGCCGATGCCCGCTGCCGTTTCACGGAGTGCCCGGCTCCCACTGTGCTTCCCAGCACCAGCCCCGGCAGCCCTCCGTCAGGTTCTGGCGTGCCGGGCACTGGCTGTCATGATGCCCGCTCCCGGGGAGCCGGTTCAAGCCCTGCGTCCCCGAAAGCGGACATCCAGTCCCCAAGGAAGGACCCAGCAACCCCATATAGGGGACCTTTGGACAGTGTCCTGGCGCCTATGGCGCCAGGCTCATTATGGGAGTGCTTGGGTGCACTTACCTGATGCAGACCATGCTGCAGGATCCCGGCCTCCTTGAGGCCTGAAAGGAACTACTTTACCTGTGGGACTAATTTACCATCCGGGCGTGGTCGGGGAATTACACATACCTGATTGGAGGAAGGATACATACCTGGAACTTCTTCCAAGGCTATTTAAACCCCACCCGAACAGCCACACGTGCTTCGCGTTGTTCTGCATCTAGCAGCTGGACGCTCACCGTGTCTGCTCCTGCATCCTGACTTCTGCCACACCTGCCAGCATCCTGGATCACCTGCAAAGGAAGAGAAGAAGAGAACAGAAGAAGGAAAAGTCCTTAACTGCTAAATCTGCATCCCGGAGGCATCTCGCCGACAATCCTGAAAAGGAAGACTTATTTAAAAGCTCATCGCGTCGATCGCTGCAGCGCCGCATTCCACTCACCTTTACAGGGCGCCTCCATGTTCAGCAGCGATCATCCGGATTCGCAATCACGCCCCAGCGCCTAGGGAGAAAAAGACAAGAACAAAAGGTGAGAGAGAGAAGGGAATAAGGAAAGCTAAATCTCCATGTTAAGACTTACCTGTTGATTCATTCCCTCTTCATTTCGGGTCCGCGCCGCATCCTGGCATTTCCGGACCCCGGCCCTTAAGGGGAAAAAGAGACATCAGCTTTAATGAGCGAATGAAAAGACATTACCAAAAAACGCTCATTAAAGACTTACCTGATTTCTACAAGGATTTCACCTCTCATCTCGGGTCGGTGCCTGTTCCCCGGCATTCCGTACTCCGGCCCCTATGGGGAAAAAGACACTAGCATTAGTACATTAATGCATGGACACAAGGTTAACCTCTTATCAAAAAACTTACCTGGAAGTCAAGCAAGTTTGGTTCTCACCATTCTGAAAATCCAGTGAAGTAACTGGATACCAACGCGCCCCCGCATCAGAAGCAGGATGGAGAGCTCGTCCTTCCAGACCCTAAGGTGAGACGCTATGCCGAATCACAGAAGGGTTTCGAGGAGGGTGAGAGGGGAAAGTGGGAGGCCGATTGCATTACCCGCAGACAGTTAATCCCCTATTTTCGCCTACAGAAGGATACTTCTGCGAGCCAGACAAGCCAGATTTGGGGGCCCGGTCCAGTCCGTCTTCCAAACCCTGCGCATCACCTTAGAAGAGGTCACAGCAGCGCGAACCAGGCCAGCGCCTCTGTGGGAGTCAGGTGAGCGTCACAGAACGCAAAGCCTTCCTACAAATTGCCACCCAGGCGCTATGGAAAGTTCTGAGACTGATCAGTTGGCCCTATTACTGGGGGAATTACGGGCCGAAGTACATGCCGCTCGTCAAGAGACTAATGCCCTCAGGAGGAAATTAATAATATCAAAGGAAAGAACTGATGACCTGGCCAGACAGCTTTTGCAAGGTCAAGCTGGGCAAACTCCTCTACCCGGTTCCGGAGGGAACCCCGCTCCTGTGGTTTCCAGTAACCCTGTGCAGATTAATCTACCTGGAAACATGCCGCTGGACCCACCCGAACGCTTTTCTGGGGACCCCAAATGATTCGCCGTATTCATGAATCAGTGTTGTTTGCACTTCCTATGCAGACCTGGGGCCTTCCCTAATGATCAGACCAAGGTAGCCTTTGTATTGTCATATCTCAGCGGCTGCGCTGCCGATTGGTCAGTTCCACTGGTTACTCAAGATGACCCGATTCTCCGTGATTTTCAAGGGTTTCAAGCAAGCATGGAAAGGTTATTTGCTCGACACTCTCAGGGGCAGGCTCTGGATGACGAATTTATATCCCTGCGACAGGGCAATCAGGACCTCCTATCCTATATTGCAACCTTTAATAGACTAATTGTGGAAACAGGATGGCCAGAGGATAAAAGAGTCACGTTGTTTTATCGAGGCCTACGCGGAGAACTTAAAGATGTCTAGGCCCAAGTTGTAAATCCGCCCCAAGAATGCACAGAGTATATAGACTTAGTGGTCCAATTGGATCACAGACTTCAAAACAGAAAAGCAGATCGGTCCAGGTTTGAGACCCGGGTGTTGGTCAAGACCCATGCTAACCCCAAGGGAGTTGATGTCTCTGAGCCTATGCAAATTGGAGGGGTTAAAGGACCCTTAACTCAAAAGGAACGTGAAAGGAGGCGGCAGTTAAAATTATGTCTTTATTGTGGGAATTCTGGACACTTTCTACAAGATTGCCCGGCAAAACCGCCCCGAAAGGCGGTAGGAGCCGCTGATAAAAACCATGAAGACTCTGTTTCGGGAAACGACTCCGCCCGACAAGCGTAGGGGTCCGCTTGCAGAGCTTGAAAACTAACTCTCAGACCTCGCATTTCATTGTGCCAATGGTTCTCGTAGATCCTGCACAGCCTAAGCGGTTGCATGCAATAAAGGCATACATCGATAGTGGGGCTATTGGAAACTATGTGGATTGTGAATTGGTCTCTAGGATTAACCTCCCTCTCCGTCCTAAAACCAGCAAAGATGTCATCACCACAGTCGATGGAACTGAAATTGCCTCTGGACCGGTAACACATTCCACTACTGAGGTGACTCTTATTGGTCCCGACGGCCATCGGGAGGGTGTTGTGTTTCATGTAATCAAGGCTCCACAGTTTCAGGTTATTCTTGGAATCCCTTGGTTAGAGACACATAATCCTCAAATTGATTGGCGAGCTAAGAGAATAACCTTCCCGGATTGTACATAAACCTGCTACCCAGAAAACCTGAAGATTAATCTAGCATCTGTAACCTCTGCCTCCATGCAACTACCTCCGGAATACCAAGACTTTCAGGACGTCTTCCAAAAGGAACAGGCCAACACGTTACCTCCTCACAGATCGTACGATTGCCAAATCGATCTGGTGCCCGGTGCACAACCCCCTTGTAGCAGGATTTATGCCCTTACCGAACCTGAGAACCTGCATTTGAGACAATATTTGGATCAATACCTAGCTAATGGTTTTATTCGCCCGTCAAAGTCCCCGGCATCCTCGGCTTTGTTCTTCGTGCCCAAAAAAGAAGGCGACCTTAGAACTTGTATCGATTACCGCGCATTGAACCAGATAACGGTTAAAAACAGTTATCCTATGCCTCTGATCCCTGAACTCCTTGACCAGGTGAAGGACGCTTGCATATACACCAAGTTAGATCTCCGGGGGGCCTATCATCTGGTACGAGTTAAAGAAGGCGACGAATGGAAAACTGCCTTCCGTACTAAATACGGATTATTCGAGTACCAGGTGATGCCTTTCGGATTGTGTAACGTGCCGGCTGCCTTCCAATATTTCATGAATGATGTCCTTCGGGAACTCATCGATGTTTGTGTAGTCGTATATATCGATGACATTCTGGTGTACTCCTCTTCGGAATCTGATCACAGAAAACACGTCAGGGCAGTACTTGAAAAACTGCGCCAACACAAACTATTTGCTAAATTGGAGAAATGTGTTTTCCATACCACAGAAGTCGAGTTTCTAGGTTTCATCCTGACAACCAAAGGAGTCCGAATGGACTCAAGAAAAGTGGATGCCATCCTCAAATGGCCATCACCTAGCTATGTAAAAGGGGTTCAAAGCATGCTCGGCTTTGCCAATTTCTATCGCAGGTTTATCCCGGAATTTTCACGCATGGTACAACCCACTACTGCACTCTTGAGGAAAAATAAACGTTTTGAATGGTCTGAAGAAGCCGAGCAGGCCTTTCAGGATTTAAAAGCTAAGTTTACCTCTGCACCTATATTGAAACACTGCGTCCAGATCTCCCTTATGTCGTCGAGACTGACGCATCCAGCCTAGCCATGGGAGCTGTCCTGTCCCAAAGAGATCCCGAAACCAACCAACTGCATCCCGTAGCATTTTGGTCCAGAAAATTCTCGGCACCCGAGGTTAATTATGCAATCACTGATAAAGAACTGTTAGCCATTAAGTCCGCTTTTAAAGCCTGGCAGCATTATCTGCTTGGCGCTCGACATACCATCACAGTGATCACTGATCACCGGAATTTACAGTATTTGAAAACCGCCAAGGCTCAGTCATCACGGCAGCTCCGATGGGCTTTGTTTTTCGCTGAATTTGATTTTGTGATTACCTATCGACCTGGCTGCAAGAATGGCAAAGCAGACGCCTTATCCCGAATTGGAATGGGAGAATCTGATACAAACTCAGAACCAGTACCAATAATTCCCGAACGGAGGATTCTAGGCATGACTTCGTTACAGACGCTATAAGACATGCAAGCCAGAGTGAAACAACTCCTGGACCCTACAACCTTACAGGATTGGATACAAAAGGGATCAGATTTTACCATAGATAATGGTTTACCTTATTTCCAAGGACGCTTTTTCCTGCCACATAAGGAATTACACGAACTAGTTATTTCCGGTTATCGTGATACATTAATAGAGGGACACCCCGGTATTGCCAAGACAGAGGAAAAGGTGAAACGACAATTTTGGTGGCCCTCTTGGCGAAAAGATGTTAAATCTTTTGTGATGTCCTGTGGTGTTTGTGCCCAAAATAAAAGTCAAAAGAAAAGACCAGCCGGTCTCCTTCAACCTCTAGACATACCGCCAGCACCCTGGCACACCCTATCAATGGATTTTATTACGGACCTGCCTCCTTGTTCGGGGTTCAATACTATTCTGGTAATTGTGGATTTGTTTTCCAAAATGGCCCACTTTATTCCTTTGAAAGGTTTACCTTCAGCTTCTGTCCTAGCCAAAGAATTCCTCGAAAATATTGTTCGGCTACATGGATTCCCATCTATACTAATCTCTGACCGGGGAAGCCAATTCATTTCCCACTTCTGGTGCAAATGTTGTCAAATGGCGCAGATCGACGTAAGATTATCGACCAGTCACCACCCTCAGATCGATGGTCAGACCAAGAGGCCAAATCAGACCCTTGAGCAGTACTTACGGTGTATGTTACAGCAATCTGAAAGCAACTGGAAAGACATTCTTTGGATAGCCGAATACGCATATAATAATTCGGTACACTCTGGAACTGGCCACAGTCCTTTTTATACTTTGTTTGGGCATCACCCTCGAACCTCAAACCTTGACTCACCTCAGAACCTCGGAATGCCTGCAGTAGAACATCTGCATTCTACAATTACCCAAACCTTCAAAGAGGCAACTACGCATTTACAACAAGCCAAGAGAAAATACAAGGAGAATGCTGATCTACATCGGAGTGAAGCACCTCCCTATCAGATTGGGGACCAAGTGTGGTTAGCTACCAGACATTAACCACTCAAAGGGCCTAGAACTTTTAACCCAAAATATCTGGGACCTTATTCTATTACGGCAATAATTAACCCAGTCGCTGTTAAACTTGATTTACCAGCTAGTATGCGAATTCACCCTGTTTTTCATGTGTCACTTCTGAAACCAGTGGTACCCGGAACCCAACTACTCAAACCTCCAGAACCTATTCTAATAGATGGGGAGCCCGAATTTGAAGTGAAGAACATTTTAGACTCAAAAATGTTTAGATCAAAACTGTTCTACCTAATTGATTGGAAGGGGTACGGACCTCAGGAGAGGTCGTGGGAACCCAGCGACCATGTGCATGCACCTCGATTAGTCAGGAAATTCCACCGACTCTTCCCAGACAAACCAAAACCCCCGGAGGGAACAACCTTGGGAGGGGCCTTGGGGGGGGGGAGGGGGGAGTGCATTCATGATGCCGGTTCAAGCCCTGCGTCCCCGAAAGCGGACATCCAGTCCCCAAGGAAGGACCCAGCAACCCCATAGAGGGGACCTTTGGACAGTGTCCTGGCGCCTATGGCGCCAGGCTCATAAAAGACATCAGGCATGGCGCCATAGGCGCCAGGCTCATTATGGGAGTGCTTGGGTGCACTTACCTGATGCAGACCATGCTGCAGGATCCCGGCCTCCTTAAGGCCTGAAAGGAACTACTTTACCTGTGGGACTAATTTACCATCCGGGCGTGGTTGGGGAAGGATACATACCTGATTGGAGGAAGGATACATACCTGGAACTTCTTCCAAGGCTATTTAAACCCCACCCGAACAGCCACACATGCTTTGCATTGTTCTGCATCTAGCAGCTGGACGCTCACCGTGTCTGCTCCTGCATCCTGACTCCTGCCACGCCTGCCAGCATCCTGGATCACCTGCAAAGGAAGAGAAGAAGAGAACAGAAGAAGGAAAAGTCCTTACCTGCAAAATTCCGCATCCCGGAGACATCTCGCCGGCAATCCTGAAAAGGAAGACTTTTATTTAAAAGCTCATCGCGTCGATCGCTGCAGCGCCGCATTCCACTCACCTTTACAGGGCGCCTCCATGTTCAGCAGCGATCATCTGGATTCGCAGTCACGCCCCAGCGCCTACGGTGAAAAAGACAAGAACAAAAGGTGAGAGAGAGAAGGGAATAAGGAAAGCTAAATCTCCATGTTAAGACTTACCTGTTGATTCATTCCCTCTTCATTTCGGGTCCGCGCCGCATCCTGGCATTTCCGGACCCCGGCCCCTAAGGGGAAAAAGAGACATCAGCGTTAATGAGCGAATGAAAAGACATTACCAAAAAACGCTCATTAAAGACTTACCTGATTTCTACAAGGATTTCACCTCTCATCTCGGGTCGGTGCCTGTTCCCCGGCGTTCCGTACCCCGGCCCCTATGGGGGAAAAGACACTAGCATTAGTACATTAATGCATGGACACAAGGGGAACCTCTTATCAAAAAACTTACCTGAAAGCCAAGCAAGTTTGGTTCTCACCAATCTGAAAATCCAGTGAAGTAACTGGATACCAACGCGCCCCTGCATCAGAAGCAGGATGGAGAGCTCGTCCTTCCAGACCCTAAGGTGAGACGCTACGGGGAATCACAGAAGGGTTTCGAGGAGGGTGAGAGGGGAAAGTGGGAGGCCGATTGCATTACCCGCAGACAGTTAATCCCCTATTTTCGCCTACAGAAGGATACTTCTGCGAGCCAGACAAGCCAGATTTGGGGGCCCGGTCCAGTTAGTCTTCCGAACCCTGCGCATCACCTTAGAAGAGCTCACAGCAGCGCGAACCAGGCCAGTGCCTCCGTGGGAGTCAGGTGAGCGTCACACTGGCTGGGGCCTGTCCTCCACTCCTCCTATGGCCCACTCGGCACCAACTCGGCCGGAGCTCCAGCGCCTCCAGGCAAGCCCGCCGCGAACCGCCTCCCGGCGCCGTGTGTGTCGGAAGCGATGCTGCCAATACAACTCACCTCTACCTCTCGCCACGTCTTGTTGGCGGTGCAGGTCGTGGCCACCCGCCGCCTCTGCTGACACCGGCGCTCCTCGTTCGCCCCGACCGGCCACTTTGAGCAAATCCTCAGCACAGGACATGAACTGCAGGGCCCTTCACAGACCGCGAAGCCGTAGCGGGTCCTTTCTTTACACCATCCACCACCATCCACCACCGCGATATGGTGGTCAGTTTATGACCCTTTGTTGCCGGTCCACCATCTTAGTCATCTTTACGTTTCGAGTGCCCGGCTTTCCCTTCACGGCCGCAGCTCCCCTCATTTTCCTACGATCAGCGTCGCACTTCGGGCAGCATAAACACTGGAACTTCATGCATCGCAAGCTGTGCTGCCAGTCTATTTTGTCGCCCGCTTTCCCCCAATATTGTCAGGATCAGTGCTGAATCAGCGGGAGCTCGGGAGAAGAGCCACCCTTCATGTAGCTATCTAGCCACGCCCCCAGCACTAGGGCGAATAATATTGGTGATGCCGGGGAACCCTGTCTGGTTCCTATTTCTAACAGCCACTTCTCGGATATCCAGTTGCTCATTTTCACTCTTGCCTGGGGGCTAGTGTACAGTAGTTGAATCCTTGTTTGCATTTCGGGGCCCATCCCTATCTCTGCTAGGACCTTGAATAACCTTTTCCACTCCACAGAATCAAAGTCCTTTGTGGCATCTAAGGGCATCAGATCTAGTGCCTCTTCTGAGTGGTGGACTCGTGACACTATAAAGTGTAGTCTCCTGGTATTCATGGAAATATTTCGCCCCCCTATAAAACTGCATTGATCAGGGTGTATGATGTTAATAACAGCATTCACTACCCTCAGTGCTATTATTTTCCCGAATATCTTTGTTTCGACATTTAAGAGTGATATGAGCCTCTGTGATCCTCAATGAATGGTGTAATTTTGGGGTTTTAGGATAACCATTATCAATTCTTCTGTCATTGATTCGGGAAGGACTCCCCGGGTGAAGCCCTCCCTATAGACTCTATGGGCCTCATTACACGGATGGTGGTGAGGGTTTACCGGTACCAGTATTTTACCGGTACCGGTAAATCCTTACCACCTTACTACGAGGTCCCTTTGCGGGTTGGGGAATTTAACGCCCTACTTTTTGCAGGCATTAAAAACCAACCCGCAAAGGGACCAGGGAGCTAATTACGGTACCACAATTTGCGGTACCGTAATTAGCGCCTTCCCCATTCCCATAGAGCCCTATGGGGCGAAAATGGGAATGGGGAAGGGCAATGGTGGAAGGGGGAATTAACACCCCACCAACCTTGGAATAGGGCGTTAATTCCCCTTTCCGCCAAGGCGGTGCTGGTATTTTACTGGCATGAACCATGGCGCTGGTTCACCGCCATCCATGTAATGAGGCCCTATGTAGTACTGGGAGCAGTATATCAGCGCATTCTAGATAGTACTCCACCGGCAAGCCGTCCGTCCCCAAGGTTTTTCCTTTCTGCATTGTTTATAATGCCCATTCAAATTCCTCAACCTCTATGGGCCCCGCAAGCGTTTCTCTCTGAAGTGCCGTCAATTTGGGCATGCGTGCTATCTGTAGTAGGTTTCTTCCGAATATGTCCCCTCACTTGAGTGCAGTAACTTGTAGTATTCCTGAAAGACCCCATTGATCTGTTGTGTGGCTACTCTGGATCCTGTGCTATCATCGATTTGTGGGATTGCTCCTCTCGGGTGTTCCCTCTGAATCAGCCACGCTAGTAAACAACCCCCTTTGTCCCCTTCCCCATGTACCATTTTGGTGGTAGCGATCTCTATTGAATTTAGTTAGGGCTTCTCAGTGTGAAGTTTGAGATATGATGGCCTCTGCCAGGTCCTGCCCCACTTCTTCCCCCTTCCCCAGGTCGATCTCTAGACCCTTAATCGCCTCCTCCGATTGCTTCCAGGTGAGAATTTTCCTAATACCTACCACCTTCGATATACACATCCCTCGTACCGTTACCTTAAGGGCCTCCCACAGAATACCCTCTTTATCTGCCGATCATTTGTTGTCCTGCAGAAAGGCAATAATTTCATCCCCCGGGGTTCTATTAAATGCTCTATCTTTGAGTTGTCCTACTCCTAGTTTCCAGGTCGGTATTGATGGGCTGCGACGTCCCAACTGCAGTATCATAACAAGTGGGGCATGGTCGGAGATCACCTTCCCTAACTATTTTGTCAGGGTGAATCTATGTGCGCCTTCAACGCCTGTGAATAAGTAATCAAGGCGAGAGTGCGTCCCATGTACCGGTGAAAAGAATAAATACTCTCGGTCATCTCCTTGTGATCCCTTCCATAGCTCCTGCAAGTCCAATTTGTTCACCATTGTATTGAGGGAGCGTGTTGAACGGGGGCGTTGGTAAGCTCCCGTTCCCATCCGGTCTATGTTTCGGTCTAAATAACAGTTAAAATCCACGGCCAGATGAGAATATTTGGCCGATCTTTGCCTATTAACTCGCCTACTTTTTGGAAGTAATCTTCATTGTTTGTATTGGGTGCGTATGAATTCACTAGGCCTAAATTGTGTCCCTCTAATGTGCTCCGCATGATATATGTGCGTCCTTCATCATCCCCCTTGAATGTCTCCAGTCGTAGTGGTATTTTGGCGTCCACCCAGATGAACACCCCCCGTGAATATGATGAATACGAGGTTCCCAATAGAGTGCCTCTCCACCTTCTCTGGAGATCTGTGAGATCTTTTTCAATCAAATGCATCTCTTGCAAAAGAGCAATTTGAATACCTTGCCTGCGTAAGAATTGTAGGACCTGGGAGTGTTTGGATCTCCTGCCCAGACCGCTATGTTCCAGGTTCCTATCTTAATCGACATTCAAGCTACTTTGGAGTATCATTCCCCCCAGATTTCCCCTCTGTTGGGTTTGCCACGATTCCCCTCTGTTTCCCTGAGTGTTTCCATTGCTACCAAGATTAGTTACCCTTACTTCCAAGATGTGAACCGCCCTTTGTGTGCACCATTTGTGTTGTATGCTGCTGGTTTGTAGGTGGTGTGTTATCCTTGTTAGATTTGTGCTATCTCCTCTGTTTTTATTTCTTTTTCCCTCTTCTCCCCACTCCCTCCCCACCTCCCGTTTCCGTCCTCCTTTAGTTTTCCATTCTCCCCCATATTTCTCGCAGGAAACTGTGAAGGAACTCAGTCTCTGAACATCAAAAAAAGATACAGGTTGGACTGCTCAGTCCTTCGGTCTCGCTTATGTTGGCGGGACTGGCAGGGTCGCAGTCAGGGGTTCTGCCTCAACGTTGGCTGTAGATTCTGATGCCCCTCCTCTTCCCCGTGGTGTAGTAAATTATCTTTCATTCAAATTAAAAGTTTTCTTGGTCTGCTGTTAGATTTTCTTCTCTTTTGTGTTTGCTCTGTTCATCGTTGCTTTCCTTAAGGTTCTGACTCTGTTATTTGCCATTGCAGTGGGTCTTTATCACTCTTGGGGCCTCATTACACGGTAGGCGGTAAGGGTTTACCGGTACCAGTATTTTACCGGTACCAGTAAATCCTTACCGCCTTACTACGAGGTCCCTTTGCGGGTTGGAGAATTTAACGCCTGCTTTTTGCAGGCGTTAAAAACCAACCCGCAAAAGGACCAGGGAGCTAATTACGGTACCGCAATTTGCGGTGCCGTAATTAGCACCTTCCCCATTCCCATTATGCCCTATGGGGCAAAAATGGGAATGGAGAAGGGCAATGGGGGAAGGGGGAATTACCGCCCCACCAACCTTGGAATAGGGCGGTAATTCCCCTTTCCACCAAGGCGGTGCCGGTATTTTACCGGCATGGACCAAGGTGCTGGTAGCACCTTGGTCCACCGCCGTCCGTGTAATGAGGCCCTTGGTCTCCTCTGTCTTTTTACGCTTCGGGATAGGTGGGCAGGCCATATTTGGATTCCGTCCAGATCCAGGCTTTGTTGGGTGTAAAGAAAAAGTGTGACTGGTCATCTGCCAACACCTTCAGTTTGGACGGGAAAAACATCATGTAACGAAGGCCATGTTCTCCGAGTTTCTTCTTTACTGAGTCGAAGGATCGTCTTTGTCTCTGTACCTCTTGCATGAAATCCAGAAATATCAGGATTTGTGCATTTTCCATCTGTATGTTCCCCAGTCTTCGAGCTTCCTGCAGGATCACTTTGCGGTCTCTAAAGTTGAGCAGTTTAGCTATTATGGCACAGGGTGGTGCTCCTGGGGGTGGAGGGCGGTCAGGTACCCTATGTGCTCTTTCCACCGTGAACAATTTGGAGAGGCTGCAGGGCTGCAGTGTTTTCAGTAATATTTTCTCCACAAAAAGTTCCGTACTATCCCCCTCCATTCGTTCCGGTACTCCTAACAATCGGATTTTACATCTTCTGGAACGTCCTACGGCATCCTCTGCTCTATCTTCAAGGGTTTTTGTGGCCCCCTTGAGTCCCTGGATTTTAGTGTGCATATTTTCCACCACAACCTCCAAGTCACTTATCCGTTGTTCTGCTGATGCCACCCTTCTGTTTACTTCCCCAGGTCCGCTTGCACCAATGAGACGTCCACCCCTACTTCTTGGATCCTGCTTTCCAACACTTTCCGTGTATCTTGAATGGCGGTCATGAGGTTCTCTAAGGTCACTCCCCTGTTTCTGCAGGTGCGCTTGCGTCCCCCTCTTGCTGGTTATGGATCTGTTTGCCCGTTTTATGCTTGACGCCAACATACAATTCCATCTTTTGTTGGCCTCTCACCATTTTGTGGGTGATTGTCTCGTCGACTCCTGTGAATATGTCCCCTGCCTTCTCAATAGATTCTGTATCTGGTTCTCCTTCTACACCACTCTGGACTAGTCTCCTCCTGGTCTGGTGTGTCCTCTCTGCGTCTATCTCCATACGACTGACTGCACTGCAGGGTGCGCCTCGGATTTTCCATATATCCTTGTGTCTTTATATCCTCCTTTAGCAGTTTTCCTCAAGCTGTTTGCCCTCTGGTCTGGCCGCCGGGTTAATATATAATTATTAATATTATTATTATTAGTATTATTATTATTATTATAATCCGTATTACTAGTATTACGGGAGAAACTGATCCCTCATTGGTCTGTTTTTTTTGCTGAGTTTTACAAATGTATATGTCCCCCGTTATGGATGCGGAGTCGGGCCCCACCCCAGGGATGTGTGCTGCCGGGCTATGTCAATGTTCACCGCGTGGGTCCACATTCTCGGAACCCGCCTGGTCTCGGTCTAATTGCTTCTGGATTCCCAGCGTGGTGGGGGATCGTTCCTCGCGGCCTCTCCGCAGTCTCCCTCTCGGCGGTGCTTGAAGCGGAACCACAGATCACACTGGTGGATTCCGGAAGCCTGGAATGGGCAGCCGCTCCTGCAGCAACGTCTGTAGTGTTTGCTTCCCTTCTCCAGTACTCACAAGGGGCGTCCCGTATGTGAGAGCCCGTGACTCGTCTCTCTGCTGGAAGTGTCCTTCAAAATGGCGCCTGGCACTAGATATTTCCCACGTCGGGCCAGTTTCTTAGCCAAGCGTAGCTGTTTTTCACCTCGTGTGGGTGTCCATTCCCCGGAGGAAGGTCTCAGAGAGCTTTATCAATGTTTATCTCAGGAAAAAGCGGCCGAAATAGGAATATTTCGTCCAGGATATCTGGCGGCCACAGTTGAGCGACGTGGACTAAGTCCTCATCCACGCACCTCTCAACAGCGCGCCTCAAATTTATCTTTTGTACTGAATGTTTGTTTTTATTGCTGTATCCTACTGATTGCATTGTACGTTATTTATATGTTGCCTAAAAGCTCTCATATGCACTTGTGTCTTGTTCGCTGGTGAAACTATTGACAAAAGACTGTACTGATACCTTGTTTTTGATTTTTAACCCGAAGAGGAGTTATTTTGTGTTTGGGTAAGAAGAATCTGAGGGGGAGATTGAGGTTGGAATTCTGTCCAATTCCTGCAATTATTAGATTGTTTCTGTAAAATATTTGGTAAAGAGCAAGGTTACAGCTCCTTAAATACTTCAGCCAGACATGGACTGGTTTGTTGATCAGTATCCATGATTTGACAGTTCTTATATAGCATTTTATGCCACACTACTCTGACTACTAAGTGCAGTCGTCATTATTACCCAATTGTATTTATTTATTTATCGATTTGTAGAAGCACACTAAGCCCACTTTCATCAAGGCGCTGGTTACAGAACAAAGCTGGTAGGGAAGTGAGGGAATGGAGGAGGGGATTGTCAATTGAACAGCCAGGTTTTCAATTGTCTTCTGAATGCCATTAAGAAGGTTCAGAGCGAAGGATGAGTGGAAGAGAATTCCAGAGTCGAGAGGCTGTAACTGGTAAGCTAGAGCCCCCTACTTGGGTGCGCTTGAATTTTGTTGTGACCAGGCGGTTGCTGTAGATTGTGAGCAATGGCCTGTTCGAGGTGGTTTTGGTCAACCTTTGTGATAGGTAAGACGGAGCAGAGTTGGAGAGGCATCTATGCATGACTGAAAGTATTTTGAATTTGATACACTCACGTACAGGAAGCCAGTGTGTTTTACGTCTGGAATCTGAGATGTCCAGGGTGGTGCGGATGGCATTATTTTGAATTACTTGTAGTTTGTTGAGGTTGTGTTCAGAGGTGCCAGCAAAAAGGGAGTTGCAGTAGTGAAGCCGAGAGCCAATGATTGCTCTGGCTACGGTGAGGCAGTTGTGCGAGGTAAGGAATGGTTTGCTGGCGTTTAGCAGCTTGGTGTAGTAGGCTGCAGAGGAGGTGATGGCGTTGACCCGGCAGCACATACTGAGGGTGGAGTTGAAATAAACACCTGATGTATTGACAGTGGTGGAGACTGGGATAGTGGAAGCGTCAATTGTGAAGATGCAAAAGGCTGGGTCTGGGTTTAGATAGACGCACAGGTGACCCTACAATCAAGACTTCCGTCTTATCATCATTAAGGCAAAGTTGATGGGAAGCCATCCACATTTGGATAGTATCATAGATCTTATTGAATGCAATGGTGTCTTGGGCATAGTCTCCGGAGAGCCGGAGGAGGATTTGGGTGTCATCGGCATAATTGGGGTAGGAAATGCTGAGGGAGTCCAGGTGGTCGAAAATGGGTTTGGTGTTTATATCTATGTTTATATATTGCTACGGGTGGGAGAGATACAACAGCCTTCTGGGACACCACATGGAACAGGAGTGAGGTTGGCTGCAGCATTGTCGAAAACAGTTCTGTCTGCGAGGAATGAAGAAACCCATCTTGTTGGTACAGGGGGAGAAGTTGGCGGCTGTGGTGAGGTGGAGACAAAGGGTGTTGTGGTTCATGAGATCGAAGGCGGCAGAAGATCAAGGAGTAGTAGTAGGGCCAGGTTCACCTTGGATGTCGTCCAATTGTTTTTTTAGGTCTAGCAGGCAGATTCAGTGCCGTAGCCTGAGTGGAAGCCTGATTGTTCAATATATACACCAGACCACTGTTTGAATTTTTGAATAGCGTCAGAATTGTGTACATGGTGATGTCAGTGATACAAAAATGCATCCACAATGGTGCTCCTGGTTATCTGAGTACCCGTTTGCAGATGAAATCCATCAATAGAACTCTTTGTTCTAATTCAGGCGGTTTATAGTGATAAAATCGAAAACAAAAAAGGTCGAATTTCTTTCTTTTATGACGTTTTTTAATCGAAATGGGGGGTTGCCCATTTTTTTTATTCCCGGATCCCAAAATAAATATATAATTTAAAAAGAGGGAATTCGACTTTTTTTTTTGCCATTTATTTTTCAACATTATTGTCATTCGACTTTCTTTTCGAAATTTTGACCGACCACCAATTCAGGCATTTTGCTATGTCAACCAGGATACAAGCTTGCCAAATCTGGATGCTCCCTTTTGATAGCTGGGCCCTAAAAAGGTGGAATCACCCTCCAGCTGACATTCAGAATTTATCTTGTGCAAAGAAATTAAAAATTCAAAAAAGATTAGAAAACCTTCACTGACTGACTGACTGATTCTTCGGTTCCTTCCTTATTTGTGATGAATGGTTTTTAATGTTATTTATGTGTTTGTTGGTCCTGGTACCCTGAGACCGCAGGGTGTGTGGAGCACTAGACAAAATAAATAATTGTCTGAGGCTGTTGTGATTTTCAAGGTCATCCTGGATTTGGATGTAGGCTGCACGGTTCAGGATTTTTAAAAAGAAATGGAACACTAGCGATAGGCCGGTAAATGGTGAGGATTAATGGGTCGAGGGAGGCTTTTTTAAGGAGAGGAGAGATCCAGGCCTCTTCGAGGTTAGTAGGAACCGCACAAGTGGAGAAGGAGGAGTTGATGATGGCGGAGATGGTGGGAGGGAGTGCTTCAGTGCAGTCTTTGATAAGTGTCTCCTTGACAGTGAGAGGGTTTGAGGCCATTGATAATCTTAAGCTGTTTCGGCTTTGGTGCTAGGATGGAAGCTGAAAGGGGCTGGGGATGAGGTTACGGATGAGGCTGGGGATGGGGGGAAGGGTTGGAGTTGAGGTACTGAGGGTTGAAGCGGATAAGATCTTGTTTCTTTAGACTTTTACCTTGGAGGGTTGTGATTTTATTCATGAGGGCATACTGAACTTGTTCGCACCAGACATCATCTTTAGTGAAATTGGCAGGGGGTATATAGGGGTTTCCAGTTAGTGAAGAATGGTGAAGAATTTGTGCGAATGGGATTTGCCTCTGAGAATGACTCGTTTTTATTCCCATTGAAACAGACTTTGTTGGTGTTAGTGGGGTTTTGCGCCAATCAGCTTCAGAGGTACTTTTCTTGGAGCGTAGGGTTTGTAGGTCAGGGGTGAATCAGGAGTTTTTATGAGTAGACGTTCTGGCTTTACAAGGTTTGAGTGGTGCGAGTGTGTCCATAGCCATTGTGATGGCAGTGTTGTAGAGATCAACCAGAGATGTAGGATTGGAGGAGGGAAAGGGAAGGAAGAGAGAGGGGGCTGCTAAAAGCAGGGGGAGGAGACGGTCTTTGGTCAAGTTTTGTGAGCAGCTTGCGATTGCTGGGGGTAGTGGGTTGGTGTGGCGGTGGGCTGAATGACTGTGGGGATATGAAAGGCGATATGGTGGTCAGACTAAGGTCATGGCAGGTTGGAGGTGACTGAAATGTTGCAGTTCAGGTCCGCAACCCAGTCGATGGTCTGGCCCAAAGCGTGAGAAGGATCAGTGATGCGATGGGTGCAGCCTAGGGTGTCAAGGTCATTGAAAAGGCAGAGAATGTTTTTGTCGGCAGGGTCATTGATGCCAAGGTTGAGGTCCCCGAGGCAGTCAATAAAGGAGGTAGAGGGAAATGGTGGTGGTGGGCGAGATGGACAGGTTGGCACAAAGTAGGTCGCAGGAGTGGGGAGGTCTCATGGGCACAGGTCTCATGGTGAGTGCCTCCCTGTAGGTAAGGGTGACACTGCCACCCATGTTTGGTGTATGGTCACAGCGGATGGTGGAGTAGCCTGAGGGAATGGCTGTAGAGAGAGCTGGACTAGCAGCAGGGTGGAGCCGGGATTCTGTGATGGCAAGGAGGTCAAGGTTGTTGCATATGATAAGGTTTGATGACGGTTGCATGTGCGATGATGGACCTTGCGTTGATCAGGGCGTGGTGAGGGAGGTGGGATCTATCTGGCATGTGACAGTACCAGTGAGGGTGTTAGAGGCAGGGAGAGGTAACTGAGGCGTGGTAACTGATGGGAGCAGGGCTCCTTGTGCCTGCTCAGAGGTGCGTGTTTCTGGGTGTGAAGTGGGACAGGTAGCGAGTTAGGGGGAGATGGTGGGTTGTAGGGGGATGACAACCTGAGGCGTCTGAGTAGGCCTATTCAAGGGTTTGCAGTCTTGTGGGGGGATAGTGGGTAATGGGAGTGTTATGGCAGACCTAGAAGAGGAGATGACAGGCACAGCAATAGTGTGGGTATTGAGACTCAGGGGAGTAAGAAAGAGTGTAGGGACAACAGTTGTGGGGTGAAGTCTCGAGAGGAAGCTTGTGGCTTGCAGGAGGCATGTGCGAGTGCCACATACCTGTGAGGTGCAAGTATCTTGTGTACCAACCCGATCCCGCCCAGACAGGCCCAGACAGGCGATGGCCTTCACTGCAGGCCTTGATGTTGGGCTGGCTGGGCCTGCCAGCTAGGGTCGGCCTCTTCTTCGTTAGCAGGTACCACACTAATAATGCACTGTATCCAAGTTACACAGGCGTTATGATATATATAATGATGGAAACAAAACTAATTTTGTTTGTGTGGTCTCCCCTAAAGCATTGTATCAAATGTAAATAGGATGGGTTGCGGCATGCAGGTATGTTTCTCACATTTACATTATCTTTTAAATAACATGCTTGTTTCTTCTGGTGAATGTTTTCTTGCGATTGATACTTGAACTGAGTTCCTTCCACTCTGGGCTGTGATTTTTAATGGTACCCAAATTGACAATCATGTTTATTTTTTTATAGACGCAGCCATGTACAACAATTCAGGAGGACCCCTTGAGGCTCCCGGTGCTCCGACCACATATGGTATGCTTGCAAAACATTAAAAATATCCTTTACTTAGCTACAAGTTAACAATATCCTCCTACATTATAGAAAACCCAAATAAGACACATTTAGAGTATGATGTTTGCTTTTGCATATCTATGATAGAATGTACCCATGTACCCACGCAATGCCAATGAATGTTAATGCATTCTTGGTTGTAGTCAAATGGGGTACAACATCCATTTTACGACTCCCTCTCTTCTCGACCTAAATCCTACTCCCTGCTTCTCATTTGTCTTTATTGCTCCCTCCCAAAATGTCTATTCCATACTCTCATTTGTCTTTCTCACTACTCAGTTTTCATCCTTACCCATAAATCCTTCCTCTTCACTTCTCCTCACACCTCAGTCCTCCTTATCAACCTTCCTCCCTCGTACACTTTAGGACATTATCATTCTTCCTTCTCACATGGCTCCTCCTTGGCCATCAGCTGTCGTTCTCACTCCTCATACCTTAATGTACATATTAATAACTCATTCATCAGTCGCAAGACCCACTTTACAGTACTTATCATCCTGTCTCCTCGCTCATCATTCCTCCTGTTCATACATCTTTCCTACTCCCCAGTAATCATTCCTGCTCCTCAGTTATCATTCCCATTACTCAACTATCGGCCATCATCCTCACACCTTAATGTTCCTCATGACAGCTTATTTAAGGTTTCCCATGGTGTGAGAGCATCACACACATGTCAACTCTGAAAGTGTTGTGAACAATAGACTCAAATGTAACTAAATGACATCAAAGTATTTGAACTATCTGAAACTAGATATTATTCAGAGTTGCAGGAATACAGTACATTAACATAAAGTATATTACAATGAATACTGACGATTAAGGATAACTGAGGAGGTGTGAGGAGAGACCTGGGGATGTCTTAAAATTAACACAATAGTGTAATTTTTAAGGCACACTCATTTCTCCTTCACAATCATGTGTCCTCCTCAGTGTTCATCAGCTTTTGCTCTTATTTTCGATGAGTAAAGAGGAAGGGAGTGTTCGGAATAAGAATGAAAATGTATGAGTGAGAAGGAGGTGTAACGAGGAGAAATGAGGATTAAATGTACATTTGTGTTGGACATGCACATTTCTCCGCCTCACATATCCCTCTCAGCCATCCTCCTTACTAGTATGGTATGGTATGGTATGGTATTTTTTATTTATATAACGCCTATACACAGGCAAGTGTTTCAAAGTGCTCAAGGAGGGTGGGAACATAGGGTAAAAAAACAAACAGTCGCTGGGCTGGTGCGCAACAATCGAGCAAGTGCAAAGAAGAATCCAGGGTGGGGGGGGAACAAGTGCACCCGGTCGGTTGAGACTGGGTTAAGTGCAGAGAGGGCCACTCTCTAGGGTTAATTTCACAAGTGCATTGAGTGTGGGTGGGATGTAGGGCCCTGTGGCAGTGTGAAAGATGACTGGCGGGGGTGCCGGGGACCAGTGAGACTCTGAGGTACACCCGACAGCCCATCAGCATGCTGTAAGGAAGAGGAGGGAGAGAGGGGAACATTTAGAACTGGGTAGAGGTAGAGAGAAGGAAGAGGTAGAGAGAAGGAAGAGGTGAAGAGGAAAGTCTTGAGGAGTTTCCGGAATTTAAGGAGATCCGGTTCAAGACAGAGGGCGACAGGGAGGCTATTCCAGAGGGAGGCACCTGCTTAGGTTAAGGATCTCCCTCCAAATCTCTGCTTGGAGAACCGGCTCACTCGCAGAAGATTGGAGGTAGATGAGCGGAGGGCTCGTGAGAGACAGTACTTAGGTACGCAGCGTTGCAGGTAGGTAGGTCCCAGGCTCCAGAAAGCCTTGTGAACAATGCAAAGGGTCTTGAATTTGAACCTTGCAGCCACACGGAGCAAGTGGAGGGATTTCACCACACTGCTTCCTAATGTGCTTCTCGTTAATGTTCTGTATTCTTGAAAATGTGTATAGTTTTTAGATTTATATACTTCAAATACTCTGATGGTATTTAGTAAATTAATCTTATTGTTCACAAAACTGTCAGCGATTTACATGTTTTTCATGACTTACCGCATGAGAAACCTTGCATGAATTGTGAAGAGGAGCAATTACACTACGAGGTGTGAGGATACCTAATGGCAGAGGAGTTGGAATGACGCCTGGGAAATAGGAATGACTGCCGCAGGACTAATGACAAAGGAGGTAGAATCATAACTAAAAAGGAGTAGTGACAACTGATGAATGAGTTATGAAGATGAACATTAAGGTATGGGGTTTGAGGCTGTCCATTGAGGACTGAGGAGAAGGAATAAGGAACTAAGGCTAACGTGTAAGGAGCGTAAATCATAATTGTTTAAAATGCAGTTTATGGTGAGTGAGGAGTGATGAGACATGAGAATTATGAGTGAAGAGTGAGAACTGAGATGGATAATGAGGACTGAGGAGTGGCATAGACTCATTGGGAGTAAGGAATATGGGTGAGGGGCAGAAGTGAAAATGTCCTACAATGGATGCTACATGAAGTGGGTTTCAAAAGCTGAACATGTGTATTTGAGGTGGTTTGGACTGCTGTGTGCTGTACCTCTACTGTATTAATTGTTCTGTGTGCTTGAGTGAACCTTGAACTACCAATGTCCATAGCGTATCTATTCTGTGGATGAGAAAAGCTTTATTTGCTGCTACCAGTGCTATATTGATTCTGTAAGTGAGATTTGCAAGTGCTGTTACTTCTCCTATTCTCTGTGGGTGAAGTGTCATAATGTTCCCCATCCCTTCATGCCAGAGTCTAACCTCCACCACAAAGGTGATCTCAATGTCCACCTGAGGCTGTGCCAGGTGTTCTGGCAGAGGAAGGTGCTGTTCCCGATGCAAGGCCATGGAAAGAGTTGGATTTCTGCAGTCAGCTAAAGGGAAACCACTATCCCTGAGTACCTGACAGGCTTACTATTGAACAGCAATATTGTTATGGATCTACCTCTAGAGAGCCTATTAACCAATACGTATTAGCTAAATATTAGATCATATCAATATCTTCCCTACACAATTAGATCACTGAACCAACAAGTATTTTTGCTGTCAATATAGTGACTTTTATACTCCTAAATAGAAACACATTAAGAATGCGCTAACTTTATTGTTTAGAATCAATGTATATTTATTCTCTTGTAGCGATAATATGAGCATTAAAATAGCATAGTGAAATAATATGCGTTTCCCAACAAGAGCAATAAAGCTGTTGAATAGAAACCATGCATCCTGCTCTATTTGCTTATAAACCTATAACGCTACCTACAACCAATCAGCAAAGCGCATGTGCACGTGTGTGTGTGTGTGTGTGTGTGTGTGTGTGTTCATGCAGACGTGTGTGTGTGTAACCATTCTCGTGCAGTGAAACTAAAAATCATACTCACAGTCATGGTGCTGTCAAGATTGAGAGCCAGGGGACAGGTGGAGTTATGCATACCACACCCTGAATAACCCAATTAAGTGGAACGGGTTAAAAACTCTGTCATGTGTCCATGGCTTCTAAGGGGCATTAACTAAGAACAACCTAAAATCAATCTTAAGCCATGGCTACAAAATTAGAGGTAAAGTAAATTTAAATCACCCTACAAGGATTCCCCTCCTCCGTCCTGTGTACTCTGATGGATCCACTTATCCTGGCCAAAGAGGTACAGGTGTAGCACAGATGGTATATTACGCTGCACCAAAATCCAAAACCACAATGATCTCAGTATTTCACCAGCACAGAGAAAGGCAAAAGGCCTACTTAACAAACATTCATCATGGTGACTCTTAATGCTAGAAAAGAAAAATGTATGTTGCAAAAATAGGTAACAATGGCTTTTTTAAATCTAAAAAATATTGAGACAGTAAAAACTCAGTGCCCTTCCTGCCTTGTACAGCTGGTTTATCAAGGCATACGCTCACCCCTTAGGCTTATCTAGAACACCCATTTCTCACTGCTAGCCAATCTTTACATAAGGCAGTTGTTCATTTGATCAGTAATTTGATCGAATGCTCTGTTTGTGCCATGAATTTTTCGTTCACATTCATTTTGCAAAATATTACATTTCAAACCATCCTCCATCTTGGAAATGCCTCCTAAGAACAGCACCGTCCCATTTCCAGCTGCTGTCAGCTTATCTCAGAAACCTTTCATGTTGTTCGTTTCTCATTGACTAACATGGTTTGCACCAAATATGTACATAAGTAATTTAAGATTAGGATGTGTAGACCCCCTGATTATAATTGCAATCAGCTAGCATCTGCTTTCTTATGACTGACTTTGCATAACTAAGAATTGTTTCGTTCATGAAGTCAAATTTTCAGTATGGCAGATGTTTTAGATTCGCAAACACTTGGCCATATTATAATGAGAAATATTTAACTGCCCATGTTACAATTTACAAAGATATCTTCTGCACAAGAATATAAACACATTATTCTGACAATGTTCAATATATTTTGGCATTGAGGCAAAACAATGTTTGCACAAAGTGATGTAAAAGCAATTCAAGATAGAAATGAACCCTTTCATAGTTTGTCAGACCCTGTGCAGTTTGTATAGAGACAAGTTTATTGCAAATGTGCAGGCTTTTCTTGCTGTAAGCCAGCACATTCCATGTCACTTCCAGTGAATGTGTGTTGTCCTTACTTGCATCAAATGCAGCTGAAAAGGGTTCAATAATGGTTTGTGTATTTTCCTTATTATGCTTGCAAGGAACAGGTGTCAAAGCGTGTAGTTCTGAATGCACATATCAACATGCACCTCTACAAGCGGTTTACAAAACCTGTCAAAGTCAATAGGTGGTATTGCACATAGGTTTCAGGTGTATGCCTCTTGCTTTGTATTGTAAACTGTTCAAATCATATATCGTATATTCCCTGAACAGTAACTAAGGAAAGTTACAAATATCCTGCGCCTGTGAAAATTCAGTGCAGCGAGAGGAAAAAAAAGAAAATAAAAAGAATGCTATGTAGTAAATTCTTGGACATTTTCCCTGAGCTACTCAGGAAAATATGCAGCAGTCTCCCTCTTCAGGGCTTCTTGCAGGAGTGTCTCTTGTAGAAACTATGCAGAAGGGTTTCTCTCTTTGTTGTTCTTCTCAGCAAAGTACCTAGCTTCAGTACGGTAATGAGTTGAACTCAGTTATGCGCCAGCCATGTCAGTCTCATGTTCAGATGATCCTGATGATTGTCCTGTCTCAGACTCCCAGGATAGAGAAGCGGCCAAGAGATCTTGTTCTCATTGAAGATGTCCAGGACTAAATTTACTTGTTCTGTAGGAAGGTGGCTACTAGCAGAAGTCTGGACCTCAGTAACCAACGGATAAGGTTGATTGTGATGGTACATCACCCAGTATTGCTGCATGTGTGCATGATGGACTGGTGCCATTTCCATGTAGTTATCTTCTTCCTCAGTCTGCACATCGACTGTGAAGCAGTGTTTTCTTTGTAGCAGTTTGGGCCCATGGTTTTCAAGTGCCAATGACTACTACCGGAATTATGTTCTGCGGGAGGAACTGGTGATGTCTTGAAGGTGACAAATGGTGGTTGTTCCCAAAGGTTTGGGAACTCCCATCCCCTGCACACTATCTGATATCTGTAAAAACAGGTCAATAACTTATAGAAGTAATTGGTGTTTATAGAGTACTAAACAATTTGTTCAAAGGTTTAAATATATGTTCAGACAATAGTTCAGACAGTAAGAGAATACAGTCAAATGACTATCTCAGAGACGATATCACATCATAAAATTATTGATAATTTATTGTGCATGGTTTGGCCCAACGCGTTTCGAGTTTACACTCTTCTTCTATACATTAGTACCACTATCTAAGTATGATGTAACATCTTATAGCCATTGGTAGTGCAGTAGATCCGTAAGAGAGAAAAATATCACATTTACAATCTGGTTTCTAGTTTGCAACCAATTTTATCATTAGAGAGCGACTATTCATGGAGACCTAAATCAACCAGTAATAGAGAAGGTAAGAGTAGAGTCACCCTAGGAAGAGGAATATATGGCTAGATAAGTCAGCTACTTATATCATTAAGCTTGAACTGAGGAATTAATAATAAATTCAAAAGGAAACGTTGACTGGGGTTAAGGAAGACACTTACCCCAATGGGTAAGGAGACTTCATAAATAGGAAAAAAGAAATGGTGATGGTCCAGTAAACAGGCCGTCTGAGACAGTCAACACATTCCTTATGACTCATCTAGTGTCCATTGACTGAGCTAATGAAAGAAAATTGGAATGGAAGGAATAATAGTGTTTAGATGTGAAAATGAAAATGGCGTGATTCCAAAAGATCATCAAAAAATGCACTGCACCTCAAATTTTCAATAATTTCCTCAGATTTCCTCACAAAATTTCCCTAATTTCTATTCACCATAGGTGTGCCCTATGTTCCCTATGTTTTTCTTATAGATGTCTTGAAGGTGACAGGGATGAGTAGCGCTGGTGCTACTAGAGTCTTTTACTGGGACTACCAAGTGATGGTTTTTGCTCAACAAAGATGAAGATGAGAATGTTCAGTCTGTTCTCACTGTAGTTTGCGAGTACAGCAGGAAGCAATTTTCTAGAGTCTTTGAAGATGTAGCCCACCTTATAGTAAAATTGCTTGCTTTATTTTCAGTTCTGTTTACCAAAAGAGATTTCAGAACTCGTGCTTTTGGTTGCTTTCCACGTCTAAAGAGAAAGATGAGTGAGGAGAACCATAATTACTCCCAGAAAGATGAGGAGAACCATAATTACTCCCACTTCAATCATGTAAAAAGAAAAGGTGAAATGCCAGTTCCCTGTCTTGACAGGAAGTCTACAAAGCCTAACCCTGCATTGAAGACGAGTTTGCAGCCCATTGTGTGGCTCTTCCTAGAACAGAAGGGATTCCAGACAGGGAAGAGCTTTCCAGGATTGTGGTGACACCATTTGACCAGGTTCGAATGCCCTCAGACAGATTTGGTCAAGTATCTTGTTTTGTGTTAACATGGATTTTCAGAATCAGTCCTTAATATGAAAGATTTTTTTTTTACTGCTCCCATAGACTTTTGTGGCACACTATTTTTTTGTTTTGTCTTTTAATATTGACCTGACTTTTTGGAGGTAAATAAAGCCATCTGTAGAGAATGAATGATAGCCACTGCCAGTTTGAATGGTGCAGATCCCTACCATTGGTGAGCTTGGGTGAGCTCCCTGCTCAAATCTTGATTAAAGGAGTGCTCCTGCAACCACTCGACAGATTAACATTGGAGTCAGGTTCTTTACGAAGAAGAGCAGCCAGTTGACAATCTGAGGATGGCCCCTGCAGCTGATCAGCTCTAACTCCAGTGAAGTCCCAGTGATGCCCTAATCCTCTACCTGATCTCAATAAGACCCTTGCTCCCTGGACCAGTTGAAACAACCAGTCTCGAAACCTGCTGAAAGATCTGTGCCTTCTGAGCTTTCAGAAGTGTCCCTGGACCAACTGATAGACTGACTAGCTCTCTCATGGGCTACCTCAGTGCAGCCAACGCCGTTCCAAGTGCATCCTTGGAACTTGAATAATGTTCATCTTGTACAAGATGAATGTTCTTACATTTTCAGCCTTCTTACATCCACGGAAGCCGTTCAGTATCTGCTCCTTTGTTCGTCCATTGAAGATCACCTGTCGCCGCCTGTCATGGTGACTCCCATTGCAAATCGTCATTTTCTCATCCATGAGGTGATCCTGAGGTTGCATGCATCGCAGAAGTCTTAATCTTTTCTTTGTTTGGGTGTTCAGCTGGAAGGTGTCTAGAACTGAATCCTAAGCACCGCAACCGACCGGAACTAAATACTGCTCCCGAAAGTGACATCTGTACCCGCGACACCTGGTACCTCCTAGATTAGACCAAGCACAGAAAACAGTATCTTCGATGGATTCCAGAACCTTCTCTGAATCAGAGGGGTAAGAGAGGTTCAGAGACCACAAGGAAAAAAGAAAAAAAGACTTGGGTAATGTATGTGAAAGACTCTTTGAAGAACCTGAGGGGCTAGATTGGTGGTCATAAAGTAACCACTTGTGAATCTTGTTGTGCTTGAACATATTCCTGTACACCTCAATAAAACAGTATTTGGCAGATTGTAAGGAGTTAGATACAAAAAAAATGGGTGCTTCCTGCTGATATGTTGGTGTCCCATACAGTGTGCCTTAAGGACAAGAGTACTTCAGGTAAGGATGAGGAGGGGGAAGCAGAGAGAAGGTTTGTCTACTGGAAAGACCTGCATTCCATAAGGCCCGAAAAAAGCTCAATAAGGGGAATAACTCACATGGTGGGAATGTAAGGGGTAGTGGGACTTACCATCCCAAGCAAGAATCTGGACACAGTGAGCCTCCCTACATACAAAGGTCCTCAGTATTTTGTGTAATCTGTGACCATTTGAAGGGGAACCCCAGATGTAATGGTAAGGCCATGGGGGTCCAGTCTGTAAATCTGGCATTCCCTTATGAAGAGGGAGAGATACTCATTGGGGAATCCTTCTCCTTTGACTCCTTGACCACTGGCATATGATCCAAAGTCACTTTAGTGTCCCTGAGTTCCTGTGAACCTAGAGTTGCTGAAGCTTATGCTCCCACCCCCAAACAATGCCAAGTCGTATTTTAAGGATATTGTACTGTTAGATGGTGTAAACACCTCTACTATCAGGAACACTGGGGTCAGCATGACTGTGGTGGATTCCACACAGGAAAACTCAGAGAATCTGGCCACAGCTCCTCTGAGGTTACAAGGCTGGCTAATACCCCTCCCCACCAAGCTTTCCAGTAATGCCTGTCACTCTAGCAGTCAATGGATGAGTGGTTAGGCTTCTTGTATGCGTTCGAAGGCAAGTCCCAGGTATAGTTCTGCTGTCAAAGGATGTCAAGGTCTTAGGACAGGTGGGCGATATAGCAGAATGACCATGCTCAAGATCTCATACAAAGATGGCTACTTAGCCAAACCTAAGGAGAAGCCTAAGCCCAATGTGAAACCCAAGGCTAAAGAGTCAATGGTTCCAAAAAAGGGGGAGAAGAGTTCCTCCCCCAAACTACCTACAACTGCGATTGGGGTGTCTGACCAAACCCTTGAATCTATTGAGGAAGGATGGTTATCCCGATAATCTCTCAGAACTTCAAAGTGTACTTGCAGAAGGGGGACCCTCTATGGAAGAATTTGGTCAAGGTCAAAGAGATCATCTCTGGAAGACCTTAGGAAACAGACCTGTTCCCAGTTAGAGGGTGAATCCCCTGGGAAACATAAGAAATATTGGGATGGTGGTTTACGGTATAGTGAAGCCAGAGAGTCCACAAGAGGCGACCATGTGTTCCTCAGTATGTAAGACCATATCGTATCTCCTGCAGTTGGTGCATTAGGTATTCCTTTCAGGTCATCTTGGCACCAACATGGCTAAGAGGTTATCCATGTGATTCTACTGGCCTAAGATAGGGCTCCAGATAGAAGTTCAACTCAGAAGGTGGTCTACTTGTCATTGGTCTGGCAAGAGTGGGACAACAATCCAGTAGTGGGTAGACCATTTGAGAGGGTAGGGATTGAAATTGTTGGTCCCCTTGATGATCCGCCAGAATACTAGTCCCACAAGTAGCTACCCTCCTTTTACACAGTCAGGGCGTGGGAGCCCCCCAGTTCAACTGTACAAATCTGCATAGACTTAATTAAGCAGTAGTACAACAGGTCAGTGAAAATGTACACATTTTAATTAATATACACATATAGAAATCACATAAAAGAAGATAAAATAATACACAGAAGAATTGTTGTATCCGGGAAAAACATGTCTGACTGATGTTTTAACATATAAACCAAAAATGTCATCCGTTTACTATTTCATGTTGGTCATTTTGTGAGGTTAGTAACACATTGAGAGGCAAGTACCAAATCAATGTACATGTGTTGACCCTCTCTATTTGGTGTCTACACATATTAGTGTTTCTAGATTCGAAGAGAGCACCATCATGAACCAATCTATTTTGTGGGCTCCTTCGATACCGTCTTCAGGACACTTGATATAAATGGAACGTGCAGTCCTAGCAATTCCATTTATATTATGTTGGCATGGGCTCTTTTCTCATTCAACTAACCTTTAATTTCTTAACAGTGTGTAAAATGGTTATCAAGGAATTGCCATTGATGGAACTATGCGATAAGTTTGTGTCAAAACTGTATGGGAAAAAAGAAAAAACAAAGTTGTTTCTTCATCCTGTAGCGATCTAATTATTTGCTGCTTTAAAAAAAAACAGTCCCATTTCTTTCATTCACTGATATGGGATGTTAATCAAAGGTGCAAATACCATTGTTCATTCCTAACTGCTTCCAAGTGCAGTATCCAACCTCCATGTCACAGATTTTTGATACAGAATACACACTGTCTCACAATGGTTAATTTCATTTGTGTTGCACACAGTATTATTGATACCTTTTTGGCTATGATTACCTGCAGTTATATGTGTTTTTGCTTGCAGAATGAAAATGCAGATGATCTGGTGTGTTGGTTTGTATCGCATCTGTAGGATGATGTATAACTTCACAGACTGTGACTTGTTTTCAAGTCTATGCGCTGTGCTGCAAGAGAGAGAGAGATTGGAAGGATCGATTTGGCGCTGCCTTGTAGAATCTTGTGACTTCAAATGTCACATAATTCACTATTACTCTTGTATATGTCACTGCATGTATATCTATTTCTTATAGCAGCGTGATGAAGGCATCAAGCAAGAAGTTTCATGGCATTTCCCTTCCGTGCAACGGATGCAGGTAGCTGCTTAAAATGCCATGCAGAACAGATTTTGAGAGTTGATTTCACTTCACTCTCACTTCGCGATGGCCATACGCGGTATTTCCCGAGTGAGAGAAAGCTTCAGAGGACTGAATCTACGGCAAAAATTAGAACAAACTCAATGCTATACCTGTGTCTGATTGATGACATGCATTGTGTATTTTTACTAGTAAAGATATCTCCTGCAATGTAGTTGGAATTGACTTACTTCTCGTCAGCCTCTGCCACGGTAGAACAGAACGCTGTTGTCGCCACAGAAATTTACTGCCAGTCGTTTGTTTTAAATAAGGTCACATGACTTTTAACAACGAGTATAGACCACAGTCCATTCTGTGTGTAGTAAGAAGATGTTCATGTGGCGACACACCACAAAGAAAATTTATGATTTAGTGGATGAATAGATTCCACTCAATGGATACATTAATGCCATTCTTGACCGAGTCAAGATTAAAGATCCATTTTTGTTCAAGCTTTTTTAGTGACAGATCCCTATCTCCTCCATGAGGATGAGGTTTAATTGTTAGTATGCTAATCCAGATGTCTTCATAACTATGCTTTGCCTCCTTGAAATGTGCAACTAATGGCTTGTCCATTACCCAGTTTTTTATGCATGATCGATGTTCACAAATTCTTTGGCGTATTGGTCTCCTTATTTTTCCTATGTATAAAAGTCTGCATGGACATTTTATCCCATATAATGCCCAATTAGTGAGGCAGTTGGTGAATCTTTTTAAATGCCAAATATGACCATTAAGGAAAATTTCTTTGATGTTCCTTGTCAGATGGCTATCTGTATTAATATCCAGAAGTTCTAGGATTTTAATCATGGATGTAGAGTCTTGTTCATGTTAATGCATCCTGCTAACGAACGGTCTCAGAAATACATCTGCATAGATCGATAAAAGTTCCAATAAGGAACCAATTGCAGAGACAGTGGGTCTGCCAGGAGGTGAACGTGCGTGTTTATGCACTTTTGATAGACAGTAAAACACCAGAGTCACAGGGTTGTGTTTGACTAAGAACGTTCTTTCATCTTGGTCAATCCATCCTTGAGTGAAGGCATGGCTCATGAGACTTTTTATTTCTTCAGTAATTCTGATGCTTGTATTCCCACCAAGGGTTTTATAAAATGTCTTGTCCTCAAGTTGTTCTTAACCTTTGCTTGATACAAGATAGTATCCCATAGCAGAATTCCTCTGCCTTTATCTGCTGACTTTATCAAAAACAGCAGACTGTCGTCCAGATTTTTTAAGGCGATTCTTTCGTCCTTTGTTAAATTATCTGAATATTGATTCTTCGTACTAAAAGGGTGGTTGACGTCTCTCAATATTTTATTTTTGAATGCTAATATTTCTGGTGACACCATCGTATTTGTTGGAGTAAAAAAAAAGACAGTTTTTTTTCCAGATGTATTTGTTTTTGCAGGCTCTTAATCTTTGGAGTTGAGGAAACAGTATTTTAATCTCAGAATACGGAAGAAATGTTTCATTTCAATTGAAAAAAGATATCTCAAATTATAAGGAAGAAATTACATACCCTTATCTGGTTCCCGTTTTTTTCCAGCAGATGAACGCAAATCAGGGAAACAACAGAGGACAGCAAAACACGAGATCTTATAATAAGAAATGTGTGACTTTTTCCAACTCTTCAAATATTAGTGACTCCGACTTGAACAGTGGACAATCTATAAATAACAGATAGGCAACAACAAAGAGGCCAATTCTTTCAAGGGAGGAGAAGCCGGGGCAAGACTTGACAGCCGGGAAACCATGCCGTGCGTACACAGCAGTGGCAACCCCCGCCACAGAATTGGCAATACCAATTTTCAACATGCGCACACATATTGTCACCCGAATTGAAATAAGACTATTAAGTAAAAGGCCTTTCTTTTGTTCTGTCCACTAAAGCTAATAGATTTCAAACGGAAATTGAAATTAAAAATGTCTTCCTTATTTTGAGATTAAAATAACTTTTCCGCAACTCGAAAAATCAAGAGCCTGCAAAAACTAATAGATCTGGGAAAACAACCTGTCTTTTTTTTTTACTCCAACCAATCGGATGGTGTCACCAGAAATATTAGCATTTGAAAATAAAATATTGAGAGGTCAACCACCTTTTTAGTACGAAGAATCAATATTCAGATAATTTAACAAAGGCGAAAGAATCGCCTTAAAAAATCTGAGGGACAATTCGCTGTTTTTGGTAAAGCCAGCAGATAAAGGGGGAGGAATTGTGCTATGGGATACTATCTTGTATCAAGCAGATGTTAAAAAACTACTTGAGGACATGACATTTTTATAAAACCCTAGGCAGGAATCCAACTATCAGAATTACTGAAGAAATAGAAAGTCTCATGAGCCATGCCTTCACTCAAGGGTGGATTGACCAAGGTGAAAGAGAGTTCTTAGTCAAACACAACCTTGTGACTCTGGCATTTTACAGTCTACCAAAAGTGCATAAACACGCATGTATGCCACTTAGCAGACCCATTGTCTCTACAATTGGTTCCTTATTGGAACCTTTTATCGATCTATGCAGATGTATTTCTGAGACTGTTCGTTAGCAGGATGCATTCCTATGTACAATACTCTGCATCCGTGATTAAAATACTAGAACTTCTGGATATTAATTCCGAGGATTTACTTGTAACTTAGGATGTTGAATCTCTTTATACAAGTATCCTGCAAACGATGTGGGTCCAGATCATGCAGTCATACCTGGTGAAAAGAGAAGATGAGAGAGTTCCCCTCCGACTTCATTACAGAATGCATCAGGCTAGCCCTTACACAAAAGAATTTCTATGTGAAGGAACTTGTTACCAACAACTACACGGAACAAGTATGGGGGCTACTTTTGCCCCCGACTTGGCTAATCTCTACATGGATAACTTTGAACTGAACTCAGTATACTCTGATATCCACCCCTTCCGTGCCCATATAAAATCATGGCATTGTTATATAGACAACGTGTTTCTGCTATGGAGTGGAGTGTTGAAAACACTAGCCATTTTTTTTTACATGGTTCAACACACAGGAACCGTCTATCAAATTTACCATGATAACAAACAGAGACAAAATTCCGTTTTCAGACCTTGAGATAAATAGATCTACAGATAATAAACTTAGTACCACTCTCTTTTAGAAGCCAACAGATAAAAACACTAATTTGCTGTTTAGTAGCTTCCATCCACAAAGCCAGCGGGAAAACCTCCCCTATGGATAATTTCTTCGTATTAGACAAAATTGTAATAAAACAGAGGACTTTGAGGCAAACAGTAAAGAACATAGCTCAAAATTGAAAGATCGTGGATATCCTTTCCATTTCATCAGAAGGTCTCACAAGCGTGCTCGCCACACTAAGAGGCAGACAAGTCTGACTAAACAGAATGAAAAAATCACCTATGTCACTTCTTTCTCCCCCATTAATAATGATTTACAGAGAAGTATTCTCAACCATTGAAAGATGATTCATACAGATGATTTCCAGATAAACTGACCCTGTTTCGCCTTCAAAAGAATGCCCATCCTAAGGGCCAAGTTAGTACATACTTATGCACTTCAAAAAGAAAAACTCCTTACCCAAACTACTTTGTGGCAACTCCCTCTGGTAATAGGCCACTTTAAATGTGGTAATTGTTCTGTCTGCAATCTGATAAGGAATATCAAAGAAATCAACATTAATGGTTGTGTTTGGCATTTAAAAACATTCACCAACTGCCTTATTAAATGGGCTATATATGTGATAAAATGTCCATGCAGACTTTTATATAAAGGAAAAACAAGGAGACCAATATGCCAAGGAATTTGCGAACATTGATCATGCGTAAAAAACTGGGTTTTGGACAAGCCATTAGTTGCACATTTCAAGGAGGCAAAGCATAGTTTTGAAAACATCTAATGGTTGATCATAGAAACAATTAAACCTCATCCCCGTGGAGGAGATAGGGATCTGTCACACAAAAAAGTTTGAACAAAAATGGAACTTTAATCTTGACTCGGTCAAGAATGGCATTAATGTATGCATTGAGTGGAATCTGATCATCGACTAAATCATAAGGTTTCTTTGTGGTGGGCCGTCACATGAACATCTTCTAACTACACACAGAATTGACTGTGGTAATTTATTGACTGTGTAATCAAATGCGTGCACTGACCATTTGTGACATATATGATAGGGTGTGTGTTTAAAAAGAATAACTTATTCATATTACTCATATCGTTGAACAACAGTCTTGACAAAACAGATGGACATTTTAAAAACCGGCGTCATTCAGTCTCAAATAACACTCCCAAAATGGCACCCCGCTGTGCTGCCTTGTCTATAGCAGCAGCTGTGTCTAGACTGTTTGTTAAAGGTCATGTGACCTTATTTTAAAAAAAAACGACCGGCAGTAAACTTCTGTGGCGATAATGGCATTCTGTTCTAGCGTGGCAGAGGCTGACGAGAAGTAAGTCAATTCAGTCTACATTGCAGGAGATATCTTTACTAGCAAAAATACACAATGCATGTCATCAGTCAGACACAGGTATAGATTGAGTTTGTTCTAATCCTTTGCCGTAGATTCACTTCTCTGAAGCTTTCTCGTACTCATGAAACACCACGTATGACCATCGCGAAGTGAGAGTGAAATCAACTCTCAAAATCTGTTCTGCATAGCATTTTAAACAGCTACTTGCATCCAGTGCATGGAAGGTAAATGTCATGAAACTTGTTGCTTGATGCCTTAAATATACATGCAAGTATTCATAGCCACAAAAGTATCAATGATACTATGTGCAACACGAATGAAATTAACCATTGTGAGACAGTCTGTATTCTGTACCTAAAATGTGTGCCATGGAGGTTGGATACTGCACTAGGAAACAGTTAGGAATGAACAATGGCATTTGCACCTTTGATTAACATCCTAAATCAATGAAAGAAGGGTGACTCCACCACTGTTTTCTTTTTAAACAGCAAATAATTAGATCGCTGTAGGATGAAGAAACAACTTTGTTTTTTCTTTTTTCCCTTACAGTTGTGAATGACACAAACTTATCGGATATTTCCATCAATGGCAATTCCGTGATAATCACTTTACACACCATTAAGAAATTAAAGGTTAGTTGAATGTGAAAAGAACCCATGCCAACATAATACAAATGGAATTGGTCAGTTGTGAGAAAAGACAGTTTCTAAAATGTGACTGTCATTTTTCATTGTAGTATCAATTGCACATGGTTTCAGGTGCATGAAGAAACGTGCTAGGACTGCACGTTCAATCTATATCTGTTTCGAAGGAGCCCACAAAATAGATTGATTCATGATGGTGCTCTCTTAGAATCTAGAAACACTAATATGTGTAGACACCAAATAGAGAGAGTCAACGCATGTACATTGATTTGGTACTAGCCTCTCTCTTCTGTTACTAACCTCACAAAATGACCAACATGAAATAGTAAACAGATGACATTTTTTTTTTTATATGTTAAAACATCAGTCAGACATGTTTTTCTCGGATCCAACAATTCTTCTGTGTATTATTTCATCTTCTCTTATGTGATTTTTATATGTGTATATTAATTTAAATATCTGTACTTTTTCACGGACGAGTTTTACTACTGCTTAATTAAGTTTATGCATATTTGTACCGTTGAACTGGGGGCTCCCATGCCCTGAGTGTGTAAAAGGAGGATAGCTACCTGTGGGACTTCTATTCTGGCTGAACTGGCTTGGTCCTCATCCACATAGCCCCCTATACAAAAAAGAGGACCTCTATGCTCATTTATTTTGATGATCCTACATCCTCTGGCAGCTGGTTTATCCCGGTAGTTGTTGATCATGCAACCAGATATCATGAAGCCTTCCCACTCAAACAGTGACTGCCAAGGGAATTTCTACAGCATTGTTAGAAAGGCCATCCTCTTCCTTTCTTCACTATGGCTAAGGGTCCCCTGAGAGGGTGACCAAAAAGAAGTTCAAAGGGGCTAAAGCTTTTTGAGGCACCTTTCTGTAGGCAAAACATAAGCATGGTAGCAGAAAGTCCCACTTGCTTCGCTTTGGCTCTTCAAGAGCTCCTATCATCTTTTTGAGAGTTCTGTTGAATCGGGTCTACCAGACCATTGGTTTTTGGGAGGTAGGTAGATGAAAATGTATATGACACCCCATACTCCTTCTACATGGCTTGTATGTAGTTAGACATAAAGTTGCTGCTTCTGTGAGACACAACTTCTTTAAGGAAGGCTTCCCTAAAGAAGTTGAGTCTGACAGAAGCAGCAGCTCTCAAAAGTATGATATGAGCTCTTGAGGAGCTCCAGAGAAGGAAGTGGGACTTTCTGCTACCATGCTTACTTTGTGCCTAAAGAAGGGGTTGCCTTCAGCCCATTTGAACATCTTTCTGGTCACTCTGTCAGGGGACCTTTAGCCATAGTGAAGGAATGGTGGGAAGCCCCCACTCCCCTTGTAACCTTGAAAGTGGTGGACTATGTGCTAGGTAGAAGTAGAAGTTACAGAGCACACATCAAGTCTGAGGTCACTAAGATGTTGGATCTAGTGATGATATAGTCCTCTAAAAGTCTATGATCCAATCCAGTGGTTCTGGTAGCAACGGCAGGCCCCAGAGATTTTAGATTATCTGAGGACTATAGAGCTATTCATTATGTCACAAGGACAGATGTGCATCCCCATTCAACGGACTGAAGAGTTAGTAGACAAACAGGGTTTTGCAAAGTATCTCAATACTTTTTATCTTTTTGTACAGAATTGGCATAGCATGCAGTATAGATATTTACTATAACCATGGAATGGTTCCCCCAACACTTAATTGGTCCAACCATAAGGTGTTTTGGGCCCTTAAAGTCACCAATTTCAAAATAATACTTCACAGGTAGGTTTATTAAGAGATTTTGAAGATGCCAAGTGGTTATGATGAAAAGGGTACGCCATGTTCTGGTAAGCAAACAAACTCAATCCCAGTTACTAGCATAGGCATAGGAAGGTATCAATGGCCAGGCCTCCACCAACCAAGGTCAGGAATGAGTAGTTTAGGGACATCAGTTTACACCCATGTATCCATATGCAAACAGGGGGAACGGAACATATATATGTTAACTTACGCCTGCTGACTCTGATTTCTCCAGAGACCACTAATGAGGTTCTGGAATCCTTTGGGACAAGGTCTTCTGTGCTTGGCCCGGTTAAGGAAGGCCGAGGGTTGCGGGTGCAAAGGTCACTTTCATGCGGGTGCATGATTTAGTTCCGGTCAGTTGCGGTGCTTAGGAATCAGTTTCAGGCACCTTCCCGCTGAAGACACCCAAATGAGGAAAAGATTAAGACTTCTATGATGCAGGCAACTTCGGACCCCTGTAGGATGTAAAGAAGACAAGATTGCAATGGTGGTTGACTACTATCATGCAGCGACAGGCAATCTTACAGGGATGAACAAAGGAGCAGGTCATGCATGACCTTTGTTAATGCAAGAAGGCTGAAAATGCAGGAGCAGACGTCAGTTTGTAGAAGTTGAAGACCCTCGAAGTTCCAAAGATGCACTCGGAAAGGCAATGGCTGCAGCAAGGTAGCCCATGAGAGAGCCGAGCAATCCACCTGTTGGTGCAGGGACACTTTCAAAAGCTCCGAAAACATGGATCCTTGAGCAGAGGCCAAGACTGGTTGTTCCCACTGGTGCATGGGTCAAAGCACTGACGAAGGTCTTCTTGGGATCAGAAAAAGGAGCAGGGCTTTACCAGGACTCCACTGGAGTTGGTGCTGGTTAGCTGCAGGTGTCGTCCTCTGGTCATCAACTGGCTGCTCTTCTTTGCAGAGCTCCAACGATGATCTGTTGAATGGCTGTAGGAGCCCGCCTTTTATCCATGATTTTGGCTGGGAGCTTGCTCAATCCCACCAATGGTACAGATCAGCACCATTCAGACAGGCAGTGGCTATCCAGTCATGGATAGCCACTTGCTACAACATCTGCCCAGCAAGAGACATTCTGGCACCAGGATGTGTACTGGGACAGAACAGTCCCAGCCCCCAAATCCTGGCCCACACACAAACCGTTTCTTAAGATGCAAAGCAGCAGCTTTCTCCATTAAAGGCCTTTCCATATATGGCATTTCATGACCTTAGAAGGTGGGACGAAGGCCAAAGAACATGGCCAAAGGACAAGTATAAACCTTGTGGCATGGCCATCTTTGGGTACTTGCCACCTTTAGTAGCCCTTTCTGGTAAATGCAAAGGTGCTCGAGAAAAATGTACAAAACACAGTAGAAAAATATCAGCTGCCACCAGCTTATCCTAGGTACATTGTAAAAGTAAACAAAAAAGCCATTACAGAAAGAGGTATAAGTATACAAAGCATCCTAACCACATTTCCCTTTAGGGTGATGTGTTCTAGTGCAACAATACAAGAAATTCAAAGAGAGTCTTATGGACTAATCAGTTTCCCCATACGAATAAGCAGAATGACAAGGGAAGTAAAGCAGAAGGCTTTACTTACCTTCAAAAGGTCAGATCAGTAGTCTAAACAAAGCAAAAAGGAAGGGTGTCCCTTAGAAGTCTATGAGAGGAATGCAGCACAAAGAAAATCTTCCCTAACAGTACTCTATATGGTATTTAATTTAAGTTTAATATCTTTAATGTGTTTTAGTTTAAATAATAAACTTTACACATATACATTTTAATAACATTCAAACTAAAATATACAATATAATAAAAAGATTAAACATTATCCAAAACAATATAAAAAAAAAGTTTTAAGAATCTACAAATAGGTCAATACAGTACGATTATACTCCAGTATAGTTCATTCATTGTCTCTTATGTTATTAACAATTTAAGATACACGTAATGTTCTTTCTAATCCAGTAAACATAACATATTAAATAGTAGGGTCTGGCTTCCTTGAAACAGACTCCCTTTCCCTATGAAACCCAGGTCTAGCCGAAGACTAACTTTCCTCATATAGATATGTCCAGTTTGTCTTCCACTCTTAGCCAAATGGAGTATAATGCGGTTAGCAAACATATACTATTAGTGTTAACACAGTAGTTCCAAAACAACATGCTCCCTATGGTTTCCCAATTGTGCACATACTTTCCCAGGTAAAATTTTATATCATCGTTCATAACCTGGCATTCAGTGAGGACATGCTTGGCTGTCTCGGGGATTTCCTGGTTCTTACAGAGACGGCAATAGCGTTGTTCTCTGGGGATCTTATCTATTACACCCTTGGTCGTCATTGTGGGGAGATATTCTATTCTCAGTAATAATATAAACCTTCTGAGCCTATGGGACGGACAGATCATCAGATATTTCTGTGGTTTCTTAAACGTAAATAACCTGTTTTGCACAAATGAATACCTTTTTAATTTACGAAGATGTTCGTAGTTCTCAAGCCAGTCCCAAAGCTCTACCCGTCTCCCCATGCAAGCCTGCATAGCCTCCGTGTAGATCCCTTCACGTTGTTTCCAACAGATTTCACTGAGCAATTGTTCCATTTGTTTTTTAAATTCGCTAACGGTATGATCTTTATTATTACTCAGGGCAAATGTCGTTAATAAGGCATTGCCCGTATCATTCATCATTTTTAGGTAAATCCCGGCTCTCTTCCTTAGTATCTGTGCTTTTAATGATATTAGTCCCAGCTCTAGTCTTAGCAGAGATATAGGGATACATACTGGAAGTCCCAATATCTTTCTCCAAAACTTTCCCTCGATGATTTGTAGCCAATTTAAGTCCATCTTAGTCAGGGATTCCAGGCCATATATCATCATGGGCGCTAATACTTGTATATAAAGATGCCGAGTACCCCATAAGGTAACACCACCCTGTTTAGTTGTAAAATTTTTAAATAGAGCCGTAATTTGTGCTGCTCTTATTTTTCGGTTGCGTTTACATATATAATAGTCACCTCTGGGTTCAAATTCTATCCCCAGATATTTATATTCCGGGACATAAGAGATTACGACACTATCGATGCGGAACGAGACACGAGCGGATCTCTTACTTGTGTATCTCATCACGTGTGTTTTCTCAACATTGATAGTAAGCCCATTTTGTTCAGAGTAATCCCAGAGGGCTGTGGCTGATCTACGTAGGCCACTGATTGTGTGATCAAAGATCACCAAATCATCGGCATATGCAAGCACAGAGCAGGGGGTTTTGCCAATACTAGGTGGGCAGTTCTTTACCAGGGCAATAGTAGCAGGGATGTCGTGTACGTATAAGTTAAATACTAAGGGGGCAGTCACGCATCCCTGTTTAACCCCTCTATTCTGTTCAACTTCATTCGACATATGGCCTCTGTGATCTAATTTTAGTTTCACCTTGGTATTCTGATGTAAAAGTCTAAGGTAGTATAATAGGTCATCTGGGCAACCGAGTTTTTGTAGCTTCAGCCAGAGTTTTTCTCGGGGAATGGAATCAAATGCTGCTTTAAAATCTATATATAGTGCATATAGGGGAGGTTGTCCACTTTGTAGGGCTCTAGTACGCATATAATCCATAACCAAGAGATTATGGGAAGTAGAATAATCTTGCCTAAAGCCACATTGGAATTTACATAGGATATTAGCCCGCTCAACCCAAAGCTGAAGTTTTTTCAGTAAGAGAGAGGCAAATATTTTACTTGTGCTATCCAGCATAGAAAGTAATCTATAATTGTTGGGGTCCATTCGATTGCATTTTTTATATATAGGTATTAAGATGGCTGATTGCCAAGAGCATGGGACTTTCCCTTCCCTCAGAATCTTCGAGAACAGTATGTTCATTAGAGTGGCCCAGAAGTCCGGATTACTCTTAATTACGACGTTAGCCAGCCCGTTTGGTCCAGGTGCCCTGGAAGATTTCAGCAATTTAATTGTAGTAAGAATGGGATCATAGGAGATATCTATCGTGGGCTCAGTTGGTATATTGCCCAGTGGGATTGTCTCCACGTTTCTGCGCACTAGATTGCGAGTTTCCAGGAACCTGGTCCATTCATCACTGGAAATGGGATTAACTATTTGCCGAGTTTTGTTCCCTCTGGCTTCATTAAGAAGTGCCCATATGCTTCGAGTTTTACGAGCGCAGAGAGTCTGCACTAACCTTTGCCAAGATTTGTTTCTGTCAGAGCTTTTTTTTGCCTTAATAATGGCCCTGTATTTATTCTTCAATTTCTTAGAAATAATATTATAATTGTTCCAGGTTGAGCTAGATAGCTTAGCTCTTCTTAATTGAGCCCTCAAAGTTCTTTTAGCATCACGAATGAATCTATCGTAAGTGGGCAATTTTTCCTGTTCACTTATCATAGTTCTCTGACAAGTATGCTACTACTCCGGCTAGAACAGGTGGATCCAATTCTCGACTCCATCAATGGACATCGTCTTAAGTTCTTCCAGGTTGGGATAGCAGTTTTTATGTATGGCTCCATCAGCACGTAACACATTCTTATCTGACCATCGAATACATGTCCCGGCATGATTAACTTTTAGGTCACCTATATAACTCAACTGAGTATGTGCTACATGGAAGTCAAAAAAACATGCCATAATTGCATGGTCCCTCCAGTTGTTTGGAATTACTATCATATCGTCCACATGGAGCATCATACTAGATGAAACAAAAATATAATCCAGGGTACTGCTCACAGAGCCATTACTCCATGTATGTCTGCCAGGATGATCGCTTTTAGTGCGACCATTTACCATCGCAAAGTCCCAGTTATAGAAAAAGTGCTCCCAATCTAGACCTTCACCCTCTATTTTATTATGTTCCATAACACATTTTTCATACAGCTTTGGGTTGGCCGTTTTCCATTCTCCCCCCAACATATGGGTGTTAAAGTCTCCAACTACACAGATATCTACATTCCCTTCAATAGTTGACCAGCTGGCTAATAGCTCATGTAACGCTTCCTGTAGGGACTCTCGACATGCTGCCCCCGGTGGATTGTATAAACACACAACCAAATACTTTACAATAGGCTTCCTGTCTTTATATACTATCTCGACGGCCACCATATGATCATCTTGCCTCCCATCAATCCTCGTTGACCCTAGCCAATTAGCAACACCAATCCATAGTCCCCCAAAGGGCCGTCCTCTTACACCTCGTTTAGCATAAACCTGGTATCCCTTATACCCATCCAAAAATAAGGGGTTCATTGCAAATGTTTCTTGTAGACAAATACAGTTATAGCGAGATAATTGGGCAATTGAACCCGCTTCATTTAAGAGATGGGAAAAACCCCTGCAATTCCATGATGCTAGCGTTAATTTTCAGTGGTCATATTCAACCTTAGATAAAGCCTCCGTCAACCATTTCAATACAGATTGGATCTCGATCTTGTCCATCTTTTTTCCAATTTGCAAATTGGGACAGGCATTTGCTAGACTGTCTGTAACATTTTCAGTCTTTGGACAACAGGGCTCATTGTATTTCAGTTCAGCATCAACCTCAATATCTACTGTTTTCAATTTGTTTTTTATAATTGGGCAGTAGATATGAATTTACAATGCAGTGCTGAAACCTTAGGATATGATCCTGTCAGGGGCTCAAGAAATTGAAAATCTTCTGATTGCAATACTCTCAATTGAGGAACAGAGAACAGTCTCTTCAAGAATTCAGAACGTGAGAGCCAGGCGCTTTTGTCAGTTTGATATAAATTTTTGATAATGCAAGTGCGGTTTCCCCATACTACATCGTTCTCTTTTATAGTATCTGTATTAATAAGAGCTGAATTGTGGGGACTACCATGTTCACTCGCTATCTTAAGCGCCTTCTCTGTGATAACATCGTCATCAGGTATGGTTTCAGTTATTGAATTTTCAAGTTCCATTGCCCCGTCAGGGACTTCTACGTTCTCTGCAATCAGCCAACTCGTTAGGCGGCCATTTCCTGTAGTCCTTAGTTTCTTCGCCCGGGCGGCTCTTTTTTTTGCTTTTTTAGAGCGATGGGTAGGCTTATCCGTCCCTGATGTGGGAGACCCGTGGCTACTTGATCTAGCCCCACCAGTTGCTTGCTTAGCCACCCTATGCTGCTTGCGGGTAGATGGTGTATTTGCTGTTATAGCAATATAGGGATCAGGGAGTTGGCATTCATGCAATTCATTTGCTATTAAGATGGCTTCGGATAAGTTACCATCTGCCTCTTCAACCAGATTCCGTCTCTGCTCGTTGACACTCATCAATGTATTTGTATTTGCCAATATGCGTCCCGACATCTGCAATAATATTTTTAGTGCCAACTGCAGGGATGCCACAGAAGCTTGTAATTCGGCAATTTCTGGCAAGTCAGAGTAATTCCTGCTGACCTTTTCTGTTTCCCTGTCCATGGATGTATCTATGACTAGGTTCGGTGATGTAGATAGTCTCTCCAGTGTCCCAGCTTGATGGAATATTTTATCACTGACTTTGGTCTGACTCTCTGTCATAGGAAGATCAGTGTTCTCCGAGGGGCCTACTGTCTGAGGGGTCATGCCCCTCTGTATGTTTAAGCATAAGTCCAATAGGGAATTATTGTCGAGATCTTCAAAATTAATCGAACTACCAAGATTAGAAGTGTTGATCACTGGTTCCAAAGGTGTCTCGAGGGCTGTAGAATTGACATCAACTGGTACATTTAAAGGAAAAAAAGCCTGCAATCTTTCCTTGGTCTATGGGAATTGCCTTCTTGCCTTTGTTCCTCTTATTTTTGGGTTCTTCCATTATGGGCATCATAGCTGGTTCCTGTTGTTTCTTCCTTAGATTGTATTTGGATATGGCAGATTTTTTAGAGGGAGCCATCCGCACTGTTCTGGAGCCCACAGGCTAAATTAATCCAAATGCGTAGTTAATGGAAAAAAAAAAAACCCGACTCCTTTGAAATCAATGGCTTAGGTTGCCATTAAAGTCTCCCCAATCCAGCAAATTTATAGGGAGAAGGTCACAGGCGGTATAGATGACAGTGGTAACTGGTGCACCCGATGTGCTCGCTTTTATTACAATCAGGCAGGCCACCCCCACTACTAAAATCAGATAGAGGTAGCAAGCCGCGATCAAAGAGGTATCCGATTCACACTTTGGCACCACCAACTCTTGGGTACACCCGGAAATTCCCCCTAAAAAGCTTGATGGAAGTGCACCAGAAATCGGTTCAAGGCGCCTCCACTAATTGATGGCCAGGTTCGCCAGCAATCGCTGCACACTTTCGCCGCTCACGGTGCACAGTCACTATATCGCGGTATATTCACCAATAGCAACAGCAATGTTGCGTTACGCGGCAGCGAGGCTTTACTTACAGGTCCGAAGACCGACCTGACCGCCTCCCTCAGGTACTGAGCCGCTCGTGAGCATTACCAGTAGCAAGTCCGATATCGAGGGACCGCCTCTTCTTCCTCTGGCTCACGGCGGCCGTCTTCACCCGCACCTCGCCGCACCGCAGCACTTAGATGGAAAGGGGGGCCAGAGGGAGAGATAGCACAGAGTCACTGCGCACAAACACACTCTGTCAATCTTGCCACAGAGCCACGAAGCCACGGGGCCACACAACTCGGCTCGGCTCGCTCGCCCAGCCTACATCCACTTCCGAGGCGAGTTAACAGAGTAAAGGACCCAGCCTCAAGCCGCGCCTCACGTGATACACAAGACGCACTACACGTCTTCTCCGAGAGGCCGCTTCCGAAGCAGTCAAGCAAGCAGCAAGAGCAGGGATGGTCGGAATTAAATTCATTAATGGTATATATGGTATTAAGCAGTGAAATGTACAAGTGAACAAGACCAAAAGAAACCACTGGAAAAGTATCACCTACCATCAGCCCATTCTGGACACATCATGCAAGTAACAAAAAGTACCCAAAAACACAGTTATAGGGACACAAAGTCGCTACCACATCACTGAAAGTGATTTGTGCATGAAAAATAAGCAAAGGCCTTTACAATGGAAAAAAGCTTCCCTTACCTCCAAAAGTCAGGAACATGTCTAAAACTATAGCAACAAGAAGAGTCCCTAATGTCTTATGGAGGTAAAGCAACACAAAGTAAAATGTTTCCTAGCACTTTGTCATCTGCTTCTTGAACTGTCAGTTGTCTTGTCAATTTCACTGTTCCGGTCTATTGCTTCCCAATATTGCTGCTTCCCTCACTGCAGTGGTGACTCAGCGTTCTTGGTATAGAATTTATCGATATCATATTTTTTTATTTCAGACTCTTTTCTTATATTACAAATGTTTCCTACAGGTTTTTCTTCTGACTTCTAAGATATTGAAATGCTATTAAGTTTTTTTTTTTTTTTCCTTGTCTGAGCCTTTTCAGTCTAAACAAGTCTGCTATATAGACTGAGACTTTTCCACACATTGCTGTGCATGTCTACTAATCGCAAATCTTTCTCCAAAATGTTTTATTTGATGTCATGGCTGATTTTGGGCACACGTTCTTTCTTGCTGAGGAGTAGTGTATTTAGCTTCCACATTCGAGTGTGTTGCTGATTGGGTGGTATTTTGAAAGTTTAAAACAGTGAGACAAGGGGGCGTGGCCATGATGGCAGGGAGGTCTGAAGCCTAACCCTTACCTCCTCCATCCATCGGCTCAGCCACAATGCAGACAACGATCTTTGGAGTCCGGAGAGTCTTTCCCATGGTGCCAATGTGTGTGGGGGCTGCAGGGAGTATCCCGCGGAGCCCGGAGAGCACCGAGGTGTAGGGCAGAGGCATCCCAGAGGCAAAGGAAAAGGGCCAGCTGTGCCAACATGGTGGCAGACGCAAAGCGCGGCAGCTCTGCAGTGTAGCCAAGAGAGCATCCGTGAGCCCGTCGCCCCCTGGGTGGCCTTGAGGAAGAAGTCAGGAGCCAAAGGCGGTGCCCGCCGAGTGAGCAGCCCGCAGCAGGACCCGCATCCAAGATCGGGTGCCTCTCCCCTGGTGGAGGGAGAGAGCAAGGTGCTTTTCAGCTCCCATGGAAAATCATCAGCCAGCATCATAAGAAGCAGTGAGGCCGGGGAAGGGCAGAGGCTACTGGGCCACTTCATCTATTTATCCATGGAATGCTTTGTGGAGAGGCAATGATTGCAGCGACAAGGAGGATGGCGCCGTCCCCCTGCCTGATTATTTCATAACGCCAAACCCCATTGATGGGCAGTGCGGGGCGGATGCCTTCCCCTTTTTGGTGGCTGAGGAGACCATCATTCTGGCTGCTGGGGGTGGCTGCGGATCCCCCGATGGGGGTGGGTGGTGAGGCCTCTGCACACTGCCCACGAGAGCTAGCAGGACCAGGTCTTCGCCTAGTGTGAGTGAAGGCATACTGTGGAGAGCATACTGGCAAAGCTTCCCCTGCACCACTAGAAAACTTTCCGAAAATGCCCCACACCCTGAGAGGGTTCTACATTAGAAAGAGTGGCGGATAAGAAGAGACCCCCATCCAGGAGCTGGACACAGTCCATTGGGTGAGGCAGAATGTCAAAGGCCTAAAAAAAGCATAAATGTTCCGGTATTCAGGCATTTATGTCGGTGCCTGCCAAGCAGGAACCTCCAGCAGAAGGTATGGCTTTGGATGCACCAATGCAGCCACAATCTGTACCTAGTGTGCCCCTCTTCACGCCGCATTTCCTTACCCAGTGCCTTGAACTGCTCCGAAGAGACCTAAAGGACTTGCTACCCCCCCCAAATAACTGAGCTTCGAAAGGAGATGTTGGAATCCACCACTGAGATCAGGAGGGAGGTAGTGACCTTGGGAAATAGGGCGGACCACAACAAGCCTTCCCTCACCATGTTTGAAATGGACAAGAGAGGTCCAGGGGACGTTGTCCGCCCTACAGGACAGTAAGGAGAGCCTCAAGTTGAAGTGTGATGACCTAGAGAACAGGGCGAGGCGTGATATCCTCAGAGTGAAATTTCTGCGAGAGCGGGTCGGGGGGAATGACGTTGAGGACTGTATCCGAGAGCTCATGTCGCAGGCAAACCTCTCGAAGCTATCAGGCTGGACAGGGTGCACAGGGTGGGCCTGAAGAGAGACAACAAGAACCACCACCCCCCCAGAGATATTGTGGTGAGGTTATACCACTACAAAGTCAAGGAAGCGGTCCTGGAGGAGTCAAGAAAGGCAAATCGAGCCCAATTCTGTCCAAATATTTCAGGACGTCCCCCAGCCCACCCTAGCAAAGAGAAGGGTTCTGAAACCCATCAAGGAGGAGCTGCTGCGTCAAGACATCGGCTACAAGTGGACGAATCCATTCGGCCTTCTGTTTAAGAAGACGGATACAGTGCACACGGTATTCAAAGATGGGGAAGGTGCCCAGCTACTGAAAATTACAGTTGACGAGGAAGGGGCGGTGCAACCCGCTGCAGCCAGGCATGGGCCCGAGTTGGGTGCTCCTGGCGCACAGTGCCACCAGGCAAAAAGAGAGCTACCTGCTTTTCCTCTGCTGGGAGCCGGGGGGAGCCAGCAGTTTAGTTATGCCTGACGGCATTTGGCTCACTGCATCGCCCTTGGGTGATGAACTGTTTTGGCAGTCTTGGGGGTGGTTACACCGAGTTGGGCTTTTCCACAATGTTTTCGTTGTTATCTTTAGGGCTCGACTAGTTGGATGGGCCGGGCCCTGCAGTTACTTTTCACCATGTATGACAATCTGTTGGAAGGCCTGGTTGCATGGGCGTTGGAGGGGTGGGGACCATCTTCCAGAGCAGGTTCTTTGCTGACTTGCAGATAAACTGGGGTTGCCAAAAGAGGTGGTGAGTCAAGGGCAGCAGCGTTTATGGGGAAACATACTTCACAGAGTCGAAGGGGCCAGAGGTGGGTATCACATGGGCAAATGGAGGGGACTGGGGAAGGGTGGAATTGGAATGGTCAACCGTAAACTGCGAGCTGTGGGTCACTCATTAGTGCACTATGGTCATTAACTTAGGGACTGTAAACGCCCGTGGCCTGGACACCCCAGGTAAAAGAACACGGGTATGTAGGGAGCTGAATAGACTCCAGCTGCAGATAGTAGCGCTGCATGAAACCCACCTATTAAAAAAGGACCAGGGTTGACTCAAAAATAGATCCTTCCCACATCAGTACCACTCTTTGGCGGGCGGTAAACAGGCGGGGGTAGCACTACTAATACACAGGCATGTGGGATTTATGCACACTGGTAGGGACACTGAGGGCAACTATATAATAGTGGATGGGGAATTCCATGGTCGGCAAATCACCATACTGTCGTTCTATGCTCCTAAGTCGCAGCGCAGGAACCATTTATGCTGTGAATGTTGGAGAAGTGTGGGAGCAGGGGATAAGGGGAGGTTCTCTTAATGGGCGATATGAACTTGGTAATGGATGGTATCAGGGACATGTCAGCTCGGACTTCCTATTCGACCATAGGTTTGGTATTTTACCTTACAGCGTCTGTAAGGTAAGAAGGTGCGGGCAGGGAGAGTAGCACTGCTGCACTCCATGCAACTCCCTGACCTTGCTCATCTGTCCCCATCTGACCATCTCCACGTGCGCTTCCCCCAGAACTCTGGCTCCGCTTCTCCCAGCCTTGCACATCCCCAGCCTTGCACATCCTTCCCCTATCTGCCCGTCCTCACGTGCACTCCCCCCCGCAATTCAGGCTATGCTTCTCCCGGCCTTGTATGTTCTTCCCCTCTCTGCCCGTCTCCACATGCGATTTCCCTCCCGCAACTTAGGCCTTGCAAGTCCTTCCCCCTTCTGCTTGTCTCCTTGCGGGATTTCTCCCGCAATTTAGGCTCCGCTTCTACCGGCCTTGTGCATCCTTCCCCTTTCTGCTCGTCTCCTCGACCGCTTTCCCCCCGATCCTTTGGGTCCTTTCTCCCTTCTCTTCCTTCCCTCTCCAGGTCCCCCCCACCCCCCAACTGTGACTATTTATTATATATTTGTTGTGTTGTTTGCATTTCTCTTCTTACTCCTCTAGGTCCCCCAGGTGTACTAGTGTTCTGCATATTTTGTACTTGTACTCTCACTCTCTTGCCTCCCCCCCACAATTGTCTCTATTGTATTATCGCACATTATTGCAGCATCTCCATCTCTTTAGGTCCCCCTCTAATTGCGATTATTGTTGTTACAGTACTCTGTGCTCACTGTACTCGTCCACCTCTTGTGCTTTGCCCCTTTGTGTGCCGCTAGTGTGTAACCCCCCCCCACACCCTCCCAGCTTGATCTGCCTCCTCCTCCTTTATTCTCCGCCTCACACTCCTCTGTGGTGCTCTCAGTCTCCCTTATCTTCTCTAACTGCTATTCTATCTCCTATCCTATCCCTCTCACTAATTATGGTAGGAAGAAGCTCAAAGGCCAAGCCTCCTTATTGCCGATACCTACACCAGTGCTTCCTCCAGACAGACCCTCACCGACATCCTCTTTGTCATTCCCTCTCCAGGCCCATTGACCCTGCATATGTTCTCTGTTCTCTCTCCTTTTTCCTCCTCTCCCATTAATGGTGGCACTTGGTGGGAGGTCCTCCTGGCCCCCTTCCACTCCTCCAAGACCATCATTAATGTCTATCTGAATGGCACCATCTTGGTCCAGGGCCCCCAGTGCAATCACCTCCTTTTTGATAGATGCTTCCTGCATCTTATCAACTTCCTTCCTTCTCCTGCTGCTCCTACCTACACCTCTCTGGCTCCTTTGCCTTCTTCTTCTGCCACCCTCCTCAGCTTCTCTGGGTGTTCTGCCTCCTCCTTCCTCTGCCACCTCTCTGACTACTCTGCTATCTCCTTCTTCCTCCTCCTCCTCTGCCCACTCTCGAGCACATCTAACAACTCTGCAGGGCATACCTCATGCCTTTACCCCTCCATGGAAGTCTTTCAAATGTGACAATCTGCTCTGCGTTGCTGCTCTTAACTCCTGCTCTGCTGTCAAACACTCCTCTGACATCTGCCTACTCCTAGAAGAACTTCATCTGGATGCCCTCGGACCCACCGAGACATGGTTCACAGCCAGCTCTGTCACGAGTTTTGACACTCTCCTCCCTGATGGCTACAAGATCCTCCCCAAATCCAGAACCAACCACCAAGGAGGTGGAGTAGCCCTGATCTTCCCAGAGTGGATGCCTGCTTCTGTCATTCTTACGCAGGCCTACTCCTCCTTTGAATGAATGCCTGACCTGTAGGCTCTCATATCTCTCATGGCCTCTCTCTTACTGTGGCCACCATCTACAGGCCATCTGGCCATGTTGCCCTCTTCCTCTCCGAGTGGGCCGCTCTCTCCTCCTCCCTCCTTACCTCTGCCTCTCAACTTCTCTCCTCAGAGACCACAACATCCACTAGGATGCTTCTAGCCCCTCCTATGGGCTATTTTTCTCCCCCCCCTCTCTCTCCCACCTCTTTCCCCCCTCTCTCTCCCTCTCTCCCTCTCCCTCTCTCCCTCTCTCTCTCTCTCTCTCTCTCCCTCTCTCCCCGACACACTCTGCCAGGCACACCTTGGATGTTCTTATCTCTTCAGACATCCCCCCCTTTCCAACCCTTTCACCACTCCCCTCTTTTGGACTGACCACTTTCTTCTCACCTGTCACTCTCTGTCCCCCAGGTAAAGCCGACCCCAGCCCTGCCACCCACTTTCTCGGTCATCCTGCCCATGAAGCGTGTGTCAGTGGAGGCTTTCGTCGCTACGTTCTCTCCTCCTACTCCTGAGGCTGACTCACACTATGGCACTGCCCTCTCCAACCTTCATTTCTCAATCTCTTACACTCTTGATGTCCTTGCCCCTGTCATGAGGATCTGTCTGAAGACAGACTCCAAGCACAACTCTTGGTATGATTCTGACCTGTCCACCCTTAAATATGGCTGAGAGGAAGTGGAGGTTATCAGGCTCATCCTCCAACCAACTGGCCTGCCGCCTGCTCCAAAGGCAAAATTGACTCTCTGTGCTGTCCAAGAAGAGAGTTTACATCCAAGCCCGTGTCTCTGCAGCCTCTAACAACTCGACCAAACATTTTCAAAATCTGCAAGGAGCTGGCCAATCCTGCTGCAGTATCCACCTCTCCTGTCCATCCCAGGCCCTTTCCATGGCACTGGCTTCTCACTTCATTAATAAAACTCAGGACATTCTGTTCACTCTCTCGTCTTCCTCTCCCTCTACCACTCTAAGCCCCTTCCGACCGTCTCTCCTTCTCCCTTCTCCTCCTTCCCCGAGTTCACTCCCGACAATGTTTCAGGCAAGTCTCATCTATGAAAGTCTCATCAAAGCAGGTGCTTCCCCTGCTCTTCCAGAACCATCAAGGACCAAATCAACAACCTCGCTCCATCCTTGGCCGATTTGTGCAATCACTTTTTTGCCACTGGATCCTTCCCTTCCCCCTAAAGCACTCCTTTGTGGACCCACTCCTCAAGAAGCCCTCTACCGATACTTCCTCTTCGGCAAACTACCGCCTGATCTCTATCACTCCTTCCCTGGGCAAACCCCTGGAAAAGCTGGCCATCTCTCAGCTTAGTCTCCATACTAAATCTGTTGGTTGTCTCCAGGACCATCAGTCTTGCTTTATAGCAGCCAGAAGCACAGAAACTGCTCCCCTGAATACCTTTGAAGACTTGCTCTCTAATCTCGATGCTATGCTTTCTTGTGTTCTCATTCTCCTTGATCTATCCTCTGCTTTTCGATATGGTTAACCACGCTGTCCTGATGAATCGTCTCTGTGATAACCTGTGCATCACGGGTGAGGCGCTAACCTGGTTGACCTAATTTCTCTCTGATCAACACTTCCAGGTCCAACTTGGGTCCTTTCTCTCTACCACCTCTCTCTCTACATGTGGTGTTCTCCAAGGTTCTCACCTCTCACCCTGGCTGTTCAACCATTACTTGGCACCTCTGGCCCACCTCATCTCTACCTTCTGTTCTAACTTTCAGTGTTATGCGGATGACACTCAGCTCTCCTTCCGGCTCCCCTCACTCTCCTCTGCTCTTTCGCTCATACCCGACTGTCTATCCGCGATTCAGGAATGGTGTGCCTCCAACTATCTCTGCCTTAATGCCAGTAAAACTGAAATCCTTCTCATTGAGACTCCTCCTCCCTCTTTGCCTCTTTCACTCTGGCCGCCCACCCTGGCCCCTCTACCCACACCTTCCTTTGAGGCGAAGAACCTTGGGGTCATCACCAACTCCACCCTCTACTTCTCTCCTCACATCTCTGACATTGCTAAGAAGTCACACTACCAGCTGCACGTTCTCAGAGGTATTCTTCCTTTTCTCACTTTCCCTCAGAAGCTCACTGTCTCCAGAGCCCTGGTTCTCTGTAGGCAGGACTACTGCAACTGCCTCTTTCTAAAACTGCTGCTACTACTCTTTGCCCTGTGCAACTAATCCAGAACAGAACTGCAAGACTTTTCTTTGGCCTCAAGCCCATGGATTGTATCCCTCCAGCCCTGAAATATCTCCACTGGCTTCCATTGGCTGCAAGGATCAAGTTTAAGACCCCCTTCATAGTCCACAAAGATTTCTGGGGCCAGGGAGCACACTACATCCAACTCCTTCCTTCTCAAGCACTCCACTCATCCACCTCCAACTCTCTGAGGCCCAGACGCTTCTCCATGCAGAGAGTGGGGGTAGATCTCTGTCCTTGGCTGGAGATTCCGGAAGCAACTCAAGACCTTCCTCTTCACTTCAATTTGTTCGCTCTCTCCCCTGCTGATGCTTCTGTCTGCTGCGCTAACTGGTTGCCTGGCCACCAACTGAACTTCACAGGCACCAGGCTCCTGCACGAGCAGTAGCCCCTTGCATTGCCTCAGGGTCTCCCACCCACTTAGGGGCTGTATCTGCAGCTCTACAGTCCCCTGCCTCCCTGCACTTACTTGAGCCACCACCCTGGCAGCAGTTACCAGGTTTTTGACACTGCACTATCCCCCTGACCTCTGCCACTTCTCCTCTTCCCTCCCCCTCGCACTTGATTATTTGTTTTGTCCTCCCTCTGTCTACCCTTCCTTCCTTGTCTTGTCGCGCCTTGAAACACGTGTATAAATTGCTTATATCATATCTTCCACTCTTAAGAACTGCATAAGTTACCTGAATGTGGTGGTCGTATGGTGGTCTTTACACTTTGATAGCTTTGCTTACATGTAGACCTACGCATGTGCTCTTTTCGGCATCACAAAACGATTATATTTTCACCCGATAATTTGTATTCATTCCTATTCATTCGTTTTTAATATTTTTATGTGTTGTATAATTTATTTTCGGATGCTGTATGCTCATGTTGGAACATGTATTCGTCTACAAAATGGAATGACTATAATGCGTTATTGTGGCATGACAGTGTTGATGTATTAGCCCAGATGAAGACCTATGTTTTTTGAGATCGAAACACGTGTTGACAAAGGTAAAAATATTATCAATGTGCATTAAAGAGAATTTACTTTGACAAAGAGTGGACAGAATTAAGCTCATTAAATATGTTTTGTTTTTGGTGTTTAGCACATTGGACCGACAAATTAATGTTCTCATCCTACAACCCTAACATTAACCCCTACCGTAACGTATCCATGGGTTATCGTAACCCTACCATGTTGGGGAATACTGGGACGAGGAAGAGTGTAGGCTCTGTAAGGGAAGAAATACCCATTTCCCTAGAAAGTACTGGGGCTAGGTAGAATAAGAACTGCCTAAGTGGACTCCTTGTCCAGTACTGAGATGAAGAAGAACTCCATTGACTCTCAAGAGAACATGCAGATTAAAAGTACGAGGAGGAGGTACAGAACCATGAAGTGTACTCCTATGAACCATAATGAGCAGTCTGGTGTTTGCTGGCTGGTCATTGGTCCATGTCGAGTAGAAAAAGAAGACAGACTCAGGAAGCAGTTTTCTAGTCCTCCCTGGAGGAGCTGCAGGAGCTTGCACAGTGCAGGAAGGTGGAAGGAATCAGACCAGGATGCCAAGAGGGGGATCAGGAAGGACCAGGGCCAGTCCAGAATGGAAGGACCAGAAGGCGAGCTGGCAGAGAGAAGTTCCCGGCATTCTTGAAGCCTGGGAAGCACGTGACGGAAAAGCAGCGCTTCCCAGAGGAAGATTGAGACTTCGGAATTCCTTGATGGATCAGAGCCTATGGCAATGCTCCCTAGAGGTAGGGGGGAGTGGGAAATTAAAAAGGTGCAGTCAGCATCTTCATAGTCACAGTAACTGGCAGGATAGTGAACCAGGACTGTCCCGCAACAAGAGAAATCTGGGAACCATCAAAAGAAAGCAACATGAGTCATCTTCCTCGTGGCGGTACTTGGGAGGAAAGGGTCCCAAGTACCGAAAAAGCAAGGAAGATGGGTCATATTTGGCAGGGAAGTAAACTAAGTTGGCCCAAGCAGAAAGACAGAGAAGCAGAGGTCTGGGACCTACAAGAGACTTTTTCTAAGGACCATACTTGGCAGGGTAGTGAACCAAGTTGGCCCAAGCAGAAAGAGATAGAGAGATACAAAAGGAGTGTGGGACCTACGAGAACTTGTTTTAAGAAACCTAACACTGTGAACTGCCAGAGAAGTTTACTACAGACCAGGGCAAGGGGAGACATTCCTCTTGGTGAGTGTGAACTGTATAATAGGCCTGGGAAAGACCAGGAGAAGGTAGGCATTCCCCCTGGTGTTGGGAACTGTGCTTGTTAAACAAGGTATAAAGTCAAGAAGAGAACCATGTGGAATGGAGGTATTTCCCTTGACTGGGATAGGAGCAAAACACATTGTAACACCAGAGCTATTTTGGGAAATTTGTTTGAAACGACTTGTACAACTTTATGTTAGATACTACATGACCTACATCCTAAGGAGAAAATCACAGTCTGGCAGAAGGGAACCATTCTCTCAGGCTGTCCTACCCAAGGAGAATGTGGTTGTGCACCTGCTGTCCAGAAGAAGGGAGTCATTCTTCTGGACCAAAAAGCACTTTTGTGTTAGTTATATGAGAATTGAATGTAAGGGACAGAGTGAGGCAGGGAAACCTCTCTTAGAGTAAGGGATAGGTAGGTTTTCCTTTTAAAAGCTTAAATAAAGCTGAGTGTTTAAACATGTGTGTCTTTCTCCTCATTCTGCACAGTTACAGCAGATATTCTGCACACTTACAGCAGATATAATTGTTGTCAGGACCTAGATGAAATACATAATCTCTAGATGTGCGGTTAGCAGATATCCAAACATATACCTGACCCAGAAAGGTTTAAACATGTTTCATTAACAGGTTTTAAAAGTAGAAGATTAAAATTACACATGATTAAAAAATAGCTGACAAGATAAGAGTACAGTATATGTTGTTGGGAAGATAGACCAGGTAGCTAGGAAACAGAGAAAATAGACAAATACAAAGTGAATGGTAAAAGGGTAGGAAGTATCTGCTTACCCCTAGAAAATTGTGTAGCACACCATAGAACACTGTGCATGCCTACTTTTAATAGCCTAAAATCAACTATTGAAAAAACGATTCTACAAAACTGGAAAATAAGGTGAATCTAGAGCAGAAGTTGTTTTCTTTTAAATAAGCAAAAAGACAAAAATACAGGTTGGTAAACTCAGCCTAGACAGCAGTACCTAGTCAAATCTCCATTAGTGATTTGCAGATGAAGGGAGACATCACTCCTGTGAATGATGTGTTGCATTTCCTGTAAACAAAAAGACACATTCATATAACAAACTCTTGGAGGTGAAAACTGACCATCTTTTCCAAATGTAAATCTTTGAATGTGAACTATTGCATAAAAAGATCTCCAGATTTTTGAAGAAAATTATCAGTGTACATAGATCCAAAATGTGCCATAAAACCTTACATGCACCTATGGTGTCACATTGTGAGGGTTATTTTATATGTTGGTTAAATTACATGGAGGGGACTGCTTCCACTAACACTTATGCCAGTAGTTCTCTCTGTGCAGTTGTAAATAGGAAAAGAGGGATGTACTTAAGACACATACATATCAATAGTCATGGGTTAATGTGCCTTAAGTACACCCACATCCTTGAAACAATCATAAATTCCACCCACTATGCCCATTCATGGCAGACAGCATTTACATGAATCCGTATGGATTCTTACTAGGCTTTGCAGGTGCAAAACCAGATGATAAACCATAAGCATTCTAGCATGTCCGCCCGCATGAGAACTCAATGCAGGGAGTGATGCATTCAAATTTGGTTCGTGGAGTGGTTGGGAAATGTTATGCTTCCTCCTAGCTCACAGTACACAATTCATTAAAATTTAATGGATAATCTTAATTTGCTGGTACGACAACATCTCTGCACCCCACCGCTGGTTGCAACAAAATCCACACTACTCTACAGATATGGAGTGGATGATTCTGTAAATGATCAAACCCACGACAAGGATTGATAAGTATGTTAAAAAATGAGAAGCAATATTATGGCCTCTAATTAAATTAATTTGTCAAATGGCCAATGCTATTACTCATAAATCATTATGAGGTTACTAACTACTAATTACTGAAAATCAGGGGTGTATGATATGACATCCAATAGATGACTGATTCTTAAACACAAAACCCTTTTACTACACAAAACATTAGATTGCGCTTCTGAGGTTAGCGTTTGATCTTGCAAACAATAAACATGGCAAACAATGCAACTCTGAATTTGAGCTAGTTCTGCTAGCAATAAAACTAAAAGATCTGACTCAAACAAGCAGCCATTTCAACTTACAAGACAGCTACTGCTTGCGTGAAATAACAGATATAATATGATATGATGAGTCATTTATAAACCGCCTGTATACAAGGGTTTCTAGGTGCAACAAAACAAGATAGAGAGACATAGGGAGAATGAACAAACAATCTTTGTTACTAGCCCTTCTGTCATTCAGTACCCGCAAGTGCAGGGTGGAGAGGAGAACTGCCAGGGTAGGGAAGGGGGGAGTGCGGTCAGGGCAGCATTGCTTTGATTAAGTGCAGCTCGGGGAGCCGGCTCAGGGTAGTGCAAGCCCTAAATGCACGGAGGCCTGGAAGCAGTGCAGGTGCTTGCAGGTCGTGGGGGAGCCTGGTTCCACTGGGTTCTGAGGGTAGCCAGGAAACCAGTCAGCGCAGCAGACAGGTGGGTCAGCAAGGGAGAGAAAGCAGAAGCAAAAGGGAAGGTCTTGAGCTGCTTCCTGAGTCTGAAGTGGTCCTGCTCGGGTTTGAGAGGGGCAGGGAGGCCATACTAGGTGCCCCTGCAGAGGAGAGGGATCTACCTCCCACTCTCTTCCTGGAGAAGTGTCTGACCATCCGAGAGTTAGAGGTAGCTGAGTGAAGGGCTCAAGAAGGAAGAGAGAGTTGGATGTATTGTGGACCCCAACCCCAGAAAGCTTTGTGGACAATGCAGAGGGTCTTGAACTTTAACCTTGCAGCCACTGGGAGCCAGTGGAGAGATTTCAGGACTGGAGAGATAAGTTCCATGGGCTTGAGGCCAAGGACAAGTTTTGCAGTCCTGTTCTGGATTAGCTGCAGAGGGCGGAGAGTAGAGGAAGGAAGGTTGAGAAAGGCTGTTGCAGTAGTCTAGCCTAGAGAGAACTAGAGCTCTGGAGATGCTGAAATTCTGGGGGAAAGTGAGAAAATAAGAATAATACCTCTGGGGAGGTGCAGCTCGTAGTGCGACTTCTTCGAGAGGTCTGTGATGTGAGGGGAGAAGGAGAGAGTGGAGTCGAAGATGACCCGAGGTTTATTGCCTCACAGGAAGATGGCCCAAGTAGGGCAGACATAGTGAAAGAGGGAAAGCAGTAGCAGGGGTCCCAATGAGGAGGATCTTGATCCTGCTGGCATTGAGGCAGAGATTGTTGGAGGTGCACCATTCCTGAATCAGGGATGGACAGTCAGGAATGAGCGAGAGAGGAGAGGAGGCAGGGATGAGCCTGAAGGAGAGCCGAGCGTCCTCTGCATAACACTTTAAGTTAAAGGAGAAAGTAGAGATGAGGTGGGCCAAAGGAGCCACGTAGACATTGAAAAGCCAGGGTGAGAGGTTGGAGCCCTGGGGAACACCACATGTGGAGAGAGAGGTGGTGGAGAGAAAGGACCCCAGATGAACCTGAGAGGGACGGTCCCAGGAGGAGGTCAACCATGAGAGGGCCTGATCCGTGATGCCCAGGTTCTCACAGAGACGATTGATCAGGATGGCATTATTGACCATGTCGAAAGCAGAGGAAAGATCAAGGAGGATGAGGACAGAAGAAGGCTACAGTCAGGATTAGTGAGCAGGTCTTCACAGGTGGTGCCTGACGCCAGACTGATGGTCATGGACACAACCAACAGATTCTGTGTGGAGAATATTTGCTGTATTCATATTTGCCCTCCAGGTGTTTTGCACTTTAAGTGCCATAATCCTACACCACGGACTATGCTGGCTAAAAATAATGGGGGTTCAAGTCCAAAACATCCAGGGGACCACATAATGAGGAACCATACTCTACTACAGTGATATTTACCAGTGAGATAATATGAGATTTAAAAGAAACCTGATACAACAAATGAATTGACATCTTTAGGTAAGACACCGTCATCCAACTTCTGGCCCCAAATATTTGGGTGGCGAGCTCACTTTTTTTACCATTTCATCTGGAACTAAAACATTGTTAAGCTAATCATTTCCTCTGTATACAAGCATGGTATTTGTATATTTGCTTCTAAATAATAAGATCTCTGTAGCCCGCCTTTGAACAAGCAGTCATAAAAATATATATCACTGTATCTTTTTTCTTGATAGACTGACCCTATAGGCCTAAACACAATTGTGAAATCGAGCACCTGTAGATGACCTTGCAAACTGTGTGTCCCGATGAACACAATCCATCGAACAACAGGATATGTAGATGAAACAAGTTTATTTAGCTAGTTTTATGAGGCGCTAATTCATGGGAGTGCTGCTTCAAAGTGCCTGTAAAAAATAAAACAGGACAATGAGTAAAATACAAGGGTATGATATTTACGCAAGGAATAGGAGCATGGGATGAGGTTTCCCATAAAAGTATTCTGCTTAGTTACAGTCGGTGTCTGAGATATGAGCTAACAGGTTACCAAGTGTGTTTTAAGCTTTTGCCAAGGGAATATTGGTTACATAAATTGCGATGCATAGAGGATATTCATATTGCAACAAACATAAAACAAGCGGATCTAAGCCAAGAACAAGTCAGATACACTTTTGCATGGCTTTGCCAGGCAAATTCAAGGTTATATCAGTTAATGGCTAAAACAATAATGGTCTTGTGTTGACTAAGCAGAATCTTGGGTTCAGATCCATCCGATTGTCTTGGAATTTTCTACACAGGTGTAGCTGCAGATTGTCTAAATCTGTCTGGCAAAGAATTTAGAGTTGAATGATTACCTCCTCCGGTCAGTCAAAGTGCATAAATCTTGAATAGTCGCTGAGGTGAGGCATGTGGCACTCCACATGACAGATGAATGTGTTTCTGATTTTATATGGATCCATTGCAATGATGTGCTTGAAAATCCAGCAGACTTATCCAGTTGCCATGGAAAATCTCATGGTCTACTTTGCTGTGTACTGCTAACAAGCTGCGAAAGTATTCGAATGTTCGTGTCTGGAGAGGTGAAGAGGTTCTGCCTGAAGCAAGATGCAGTCATTTAGGTGCTTCATAAGGCCAAACCCATCCTGACCTGCTATTGTAAGGGAGATTGTTGGTTTCTATGTAGCTTTGAAGAAGATGGGTGATCTCACCTTCCAAAATATTACACGAGAAAGGTAGGTGGGATATGTATTCTACTGTCTGTGTCTTCGGCAACATGGTCATTATCACAGGCTTCTTTTCCTTTGGTCGTATGCCCTGCTGGATGAATATGTGCATTATTTTTTATAATGCCATGGTGTAAAGTGACAATATGGTTTGATAGCCGCTGCAGGGCAAAGCTCCATCAAGCTGCTGGACACTTTGACCTTCCTGTTGCTTGGAGTACTTAGACTTCCCGGTTCAGATGGTGACCAAGGATGTCTTGATCTTCGATGGTGTATGGTTTTTATTTTCAGTTTGTCCCAGATGGTGGCCTTGAGAATTTCTGTTTTGGGCTGTGACCTGGGGTGTGTTCTTCGTTGCTCTTGGTTATGTCACCCCTTGAAATAGTTTGAAAAGCTGTTTGGTTTAATGCATGCTAAATACTTGTGACAAAGAAGTCTTTTTTGGCCCTGTGTTCCTCCTTATAATAACAGCTAATCTCGTCTTAGCAGCAGGCTTTAGTATTATTCAGAAACAAATTATGTCAACCTGCACAGAATATGGACATAACTTATTTTGGTGGAGATACCATCACTTTTACTGCACCACCGAATTCTGAGTTGGAAGGTAAAGTGGAGGATTCACCTCCAGCAAGAAGCTGCTCCTCCAACAATTGGAGGAGTTACTGCACGGTTTTAGGTACTACCGCTCATGTTAAATCCACCAAAAATCTGCATGGAGTCCTAGATGATTTTACACAGCCATGCCACCACTCATAACGCCAAGGGCCCGGGTGGTAGGAACAGTAAATGATTCAGCCAGTAAATAGGCAGATTTACCACTAATTTACCACCAAGCTAGCAATTAGTCCCATGCATTGATAGAAATGTACATTATTTGATTGGGTAATTTAAATACATCTTCTAAATTTTCTTAAGAGCCTAAAGTGATAGTCTAGGAACACATATCTTTGAATTGACTCCTTTGTTGCATGATCTACTCAGAAGAAGGCCACATTCAAGCCTTTAGTTTAAGAGGGTAACACAGCATATGTTACAGCCTTCTTCAACGTCATTTCTTTTTCTTTTTTGGCATTAGACCCTACTCTAAAAGTGGATGATAGTAACACCCGCATACTGATTGGATGTCTAGTCGCAATCATCTTCATCCTGGTGGCCATCATCGTCATTATCCTCTGGCGACAGTTTTGGCAAAAAATGTTGGAAAAGGTAATTCACAAAGAGAAAATTGCATGGTGCTACCTTTGGCTTTGCTTGGACTTGCCTGCTTAATGCTGATATTAATGTCTGTGCTTCTTGCTCAGTGGGGTTAGTACATCATTGCATTCTCCTTAAAACATCCGAACGGTTCTAGACATGTGTTTCTCGAGGATCTCTGAGCCTTTCCTTCAAAATGACATCGCAACCCATCACCTGCAAACATGGGAAGAAGGTATCCATTGAAGATAAAAATGGTGTCCATGCCAGAATGTTTCGCCATTGCCCTAGCCTTTAAAGTGTAGAAGCCTTAGGGACAAAAATGATCATGTAAATCATTAACAAAATATATAACAGATCTTTCAGCCATGTAACAATGCAGAATCTGACAATGGCCCTTTTGGGTGGAGTAGACCAAGACTTGCAGAAGTGGGAAAAAATGTAATATTACTTTTATTTAGCTATGCAAATCACCTTGTTACGTACAAATGGTGGGTGGGATGGGGTACGGTGTGGTGGGGAATGCATATGTTTGTGTGTATCTTTTTTATTTTGTTCCAATGTTGCCTGAACGCCATGTCCTACTGCTTTGCGGCATAATGTCATTACCACTTTGTCACTATCATTAATTCAATGAATTGGGATAATGAGTGATTGATTGGGTCTTCGCAGACCCAGTTGGCAATGTTGTGAGTCTTTGAGCGAGGACTCTTTGGTTTACATGATGATGATGAATCAGCGACTTGCAGCTCTCAATGCCTGCACATTGACCATTGAGCAACAGGCATGTTCTGTGGCTTTGGAATCAACCAGTGAAGCCTATGTAAGGTTGGCAAAGCACGTGGACCAGAGGAGGAGCTCAAATTAATTTGTTATTAATGCATTAATCAACACTAATTGCGAAGAAAAGGGGGGAGTGTGTGGCTGATCCTTTTTATGGAGTGTGCACCTAATATCAATGTTTGAGTTGAAACAGCCGAGACACAAATTCGGAAGTTTGAGGGGATCCCTAAAAACATACATTCCCACCATGACTGCCACAAAATGGCTATTATGATTGCATACAGTGTTCGTCATGGGTAGAGTGCCATTGTATCTAGAGCTAATAGTTCAATGGAGTGTGGAGTTCCTGTATCAACTTGGGGTTCAATGCAACATTTGTGCCTTAAAAGCTGGTGTGAAAGCTGAGTGAGACTGTTCATTGCATGAATTATTCATTATGGCTTTGTACTGCACTCACTGCAAAATGCAGAATGCATCGTGGTGCCCAAAGAGGAAATGGAGGAGGAGTGCAAAGACTGGGAGTGCGAGAGAGGGAATATAAAGAGGTAATAAACAGTTCTTTGAGAATTCAGACCTGAGAACGAACGGAAAGTGGAGAGGAGCCAACATGAGCAGAAATGTAGGGGAGTTGAAAGTAGAGAGTTAAAGGCAAGGAGAACTTGAAGTGGGCTAAGGCAATACAGCACATGGAAGTAAGTGCTGGCCTAGTAGCAGGGTCAATGTACAGTAGACCGCAGGAAGGGCAGGCGAGATGCGAACCATTACAAATCCCATCTGGGTTCAAGATACAAGGAGCCAACTCCCATCAGAAAGGGTAAGCCAGTTTAAAGATTCACATTTTAAGCCTCTTTCTTAATTTAGAGATATTAGTTTCAGATTCTGTGCACAGAGGCAAATTGTTCTAGAGAACTGAGCCATCTCAGCTTATAGACTGCAGAACAAGCTTCTTTTTTTCTAAAGGTAGTCTTACAGAGCCTCCTTGTGCAGGATCTTAGGTCCCGGAAGGGATTATATTTTTTAGGTTCCCTCTGCCATTCACAGCCTAACATAGCATAACATGCATAGAACTTAGAAATCGATAATATATTTTGAAGGGAGCCAATGCAGGGCCTTGCAGGTAGGAGATATATGGTCCAGGGGTTTTAAACCAAGCACCAGCAACCCAAGGTACTTCAGGAGAGCAAAGTATATACTGTTGCAAAAGTCAGAGGGCGCTAGAGGGCCAACCAAGATGGCTGCTTCCTAGTAAGCTCCTGCATGGCATGTCATTAATCCTGCAGAATCCTCTCAATTCAGAATAGCACTGCCCTGACCGAAAGCCATCCTTACCAGCCAGACTCTGCTCCACTGCCCTGTGAAGTTTGCGGCCGAAGCGGTGAACCGAAGCCCCTAAACGCTTTCCCCCACGCCCGCACCCGTGAGAAGCGAGTGGGCCCGCTGGAAGCCGGGACGTGTGGTGGCGGCCTGAGCCTGGGCGAAGATCGCGTGAGAGAGGACCGCCCGCCCCCGCGGCGTCCTCACGAGGCGGAGCCAGGCCAAACAGCCACAGAGCGTGGACAGAACTCAGAGAAGCACCCACCCTCGCCCCTCACCAACAGCCCGCTCACAGAGGCACCAGCGACTTGGGCCGGAGCAGACAACCGGAGGCCGCAGCTCGGGCAGTGGGCTGCGGGAGGGCCGAGCGGACACCTGGTCGCACACGCGGGGGAAGCGCTGGGCGAGGAGTGAATCGGTGCCGCCTCCCAGCCCCCCCTCCCATCACGCGACCAGACCCCAATGCCGTGTGAGGCACTGCCCGTCTGCCACACAGGCTGGCGACCACGCTCCAGGGGCGGAAGGCGACGGCCCCCTAACCCCCGCTCCCCAGGCAGCAGAGGCCCTGCAAAGAACAGAAGAGACAGGCGAAAATCAAGAAAGTGTGCCCAGCAGCATAGCACAGGAACGGAGCATACTGGGGGAACACCTCACTAACTGCTAGAGGCCCTGCCTGAGCCCCCCTCCTGTGCAATCAAGCGGCTGCCGATTCTGAGCCAAATACCTCACCAAGCCAGCACATCCTCCCCCAGCTCTTAATACCTGGGCTGAGGAACTGCATGCCTAGGCCTCTACAACCGCCAAGATAGAACGAGCAGACGACCGCCACACCCCCGCAAGACCTGACAGAGTGAACCGCACACAAACTCCATCAGGGGGGAACACTTCTCCTCGCCCACCTACTACTGGACTGCCAAGCCCCCCTGAAACCTACAAAAGTGACACTCAGCATCAAAACCGGGTGCTGCATCCGTGCTCCATAGGCTCAAGTGAACACTCTGCTAGAGATATCACTCGCTGAACAGCACACGTCATACCTCATTGCAAGAAGACCGCCGGGGCCCTGAAACCACGCATAAGCGCTAAACCTAATACAAAATCGCCCCCAGCAGCGCAGATCCAATGGGTAGAACAGACACGTCGCAGAGAAAACTAACTTTCAAGTTTGGATCAGTCCCCAAAACTCCTAGATTACAGGAAGAACCAGAGACCCCTATTGCCAGCAGACACCAAATGGACGAGGAAGCCGCCTCTACCAATATAAAAGACTCCTAATGGACCTCAGGGTAGGCATTGGGAGTCTGAACAATAAGATGGACGGCCAGGCCTCTAAAGTAAATCTCCTCCAACACCGAATGGACACTCGCACTGAATGCCTCAATGAAGTGGAACAACGCGTGTCCAATCTGGACGACAGCACAGTGACCCTTGGAGCTAGGGTTACTCAACTCGAATCCCAACTAAAGGCAACCACTGCCAAATGTGAAGACTTAGAGGGTCGCTCCCGAAGAAATAATATCAGGATCATCGGAGTGAGGGAACAGCAGCCTGGAGAGAAGATGGAAGACTTTGTCAAAGCACTATGCACCACCCTTTTCAGTCGAGAAGTCCTCTCCCATTTGTTTGTAGTAGAAAGAGCGCACAGGATCCCATCCTCCAAACCCATCCCAGGTGCTCCCGCCAGGCCAATAATTGCTAAATTGCACAATTACAAGGACCGTGACACCATCCTCCGACTAGCCAGTGAGAGGGGTGAAATCCACCACGACAGGGACAGAATACACTTCTATCCAGACTTCTGCCCAGCAGTCCAATCACAGAGAAGAACATTCACCTCCACTAGGCAGAGACTTAAAGAAAACCAAATCACATACTCGATGCTCTTCCCAGCACGGCTCAGAATCCAACAAGGGGGAAAAGTCCACTGCTTCCAAACGCCGGAAGAAGCAAACAAATTCCTAGAACGAGCAGGATGTTCAGGCTTAAACACCAATCAAGCGCGAACACAAAGAGAAACCCAACGTAACCATACACTAGGTCATCGGTACCAATACCGACGCACAAAACCCAACAACTTTTCCGAAACCAACACCGGAGGTAAATACTCTAAGCCGTGCAACGTGGGAAGCCCTAGGGTCCCTTGCACAGCAAAGTTAAAGCATGTGTTCATTGTTAATGGGTGGAAAAGCAGGGAACATCTCCGCACCGTTGCAGAACGTCCCCCGACCAAAAGTGCAAACAAGCACAACGTTACTAATGTTGATGTTCTTGTTTATAAGGAAGGGATTAATGTGGCCAAGTTGGGAGTTGCCCACACGAGGGAGGGATAACAGTTCCCAGAAGGCGCCGCCCACAGCCCACCTGTCCTTCACCATGGCCCGATCTCAGGCTCCCACCGCATCTCTCAAAGAATCAACGGCTCCATACAAACCAGTGGGCCTACACAGCTCCCCGCAACCCGCTGAATGGCTGCATTCCAACAACACTTACCCACTCACCAAAACTGTTGAAGGATGCGACCTGGAACATCCGGGTGGGCAACCAACCGGCAAAGACCAGAAGGGTCCTACAATACATCAAGAGACACAAAATCGACATAGTCATGTTACAAGAGACCCATCTCCTTCCCGACTCGGAACGCCACTGAGCCAGATCATGGGGCTGCCACAGGTACTTCTCGTCATATTCATCATACGCGAGAGGGATGGCCATCCTGATCGACAGAAAAGCAGGCTTCAGTCTAATAGAATCCAAGAAAGATTCTGAAGGAAGAGCGGTGTTGGAGAGAGGAATCCTTGTAGGGAACGCGATAACCTTAGTGAACTCTTATGCCCCCAACACAGACGGCCCAAACAACTTCAATTGGATCATGTCACACCTGGGTACGAGTAACCCAGGCACTGTCGTTTGGGGGGGGCAGATTTCAATACAACGCTAAACCCTCAAATGGACAAGTCACACATCACAATTGCTCGCCCCTCCAAGGCCAGCCTCCAAATCAAAGAAATCTGCCAGGCATTCGACTTGATCGATGCATGGAGACAAGCCAACCGAAACCTCAGGGACTACTCTTTCCACTCTGCTGTTCATAACACCAACTCACGCATAGACTACCTCATGGTATCAGCACACAACCCATTCCAGTGGGGTGCCAGTCGCATCCTGCCCAGAACCCTTTCCGACCACTCAATGGTAACACTTGAGTATACCCTACCCAACACGAAGCCGCCCACGTTTCATTGGAGATTTAAACCAGGCTCGCTATCAGACCCAGTGTTCGTGGCTGAACTGCAGCAAGAAATCACACCCTTCCTCGAGGTAAATCAGAATTCCGTATAATCTGCAGGCATACTGTGGGAAACGTTGAAATGCTATGTACAGGGCTCTGTATGACAAAAGAGAACGGCATTCTGAAGTTGATTAGATGCGAACTAACAAACAGCGAAAATCGACTAAAGGAGCTTGAACGCAAACGCACCACATCGGATGACCCGCAAAACCAAGCCAATCTAAAAAAGGAGTTGCTAAAATTCAACAAAACGGCCACACGAGAACTAAAATTCCTCGGCCGCAGACACTTAGTCCGGCAATATGGTGAGGGCCAAAAACCCGGAGCCCTATTGGCATGCCTGATGGCGCTCGACAGAACACCCACCCGAATAGAACGGATCCATGACTCACAAGGAACCCTGGAATACACAGAGGAAAACATCGTAAAGGTATTTCACTCATTTTATCAAAACCTATACAGCTCCAAGCACAGTCCACGCCCCGAGTCTTTACAAAACTACTTGGATGACACAGAACTATACTGGGTGACCAGCGAACTCAGAGAACCACTGAACATGCCCATATCAGCGGAAGAGATTGCCTCAGCCATCAAAAACCTTCCAAACACTAAAGCCCTAGGCCCAGATGGACTAACGGGCGAATTTTACAAAGCCTTTGCGACCAGCATAGCCGCGCTCCTATCACACTTTTACGAAGACCATGGAACACTCCCACCAATGATGCGTGAAGCTAATGTCATCCTACCCTACTGCACAAGTTAGGTAAGCCCCCCAGACGAATGCGCCTCATATAGGCCCATTTCCCTGATTAACTTAGATAATAAAATACTAGGTAAAATTCTAACAACACGACTACTCCCCCTCATGTCCGCACTGGTGCTAGGCGATCAGGCAGGGTTCATCCCAGGCCGCAGTACAACATATAGCATTAGAAGGTTGTTCGGTGTCATAGAGGCACTTGACCCATCGCAACAAGCAATAGCAGTCCTACTCGACGCTGAAAAGGCATTCGACTCTGTCGAATGGCCTTTCATGTTCATGGTTCTAGAACGAATGGGACTAGGGAATTTCTTTATCAAGCTAGTCTCTCTACTCTATAATGACTCTGGTTCCTTCATCACCCTAGGTAACATGAAATCTGACGGCATAAAACTTGAACGCGGCACCAGACAAAGCTGTCCCCTGTCAGCTCTTATCTTCGCCCTCATAATGGAACCCCTAGCCTCACAACTGCGGGCCCAACAGCTTCACCGAGGCCTTACCTTCGGACCCCATAAACTAATCATCTCACTCTATGCTGACGATGTGGTCCTATTTGTACAAGATCCCCAAACCAATCTTAATCCAAAAATGCGCCAAGTGATCAAATTCAGTAGTGTCTCCGGTCTTAAGACCAACTACTCAAAATCAGTGATCTTCCCCCTAACACGACAGACCACCAAATTCGTAGACGACCAGGGGTTCAAATGGGAAGACTCCCAGGTTCGTTACCTGGGCATCTATATGTCCCTCAATCATAGTGATATTTACAACGATAACTATGGGCCGACATTGAAATCACTCCAGGAGCGCATACAGAGATGGAAAAGGCTCCCACTAACACTCTGGGGAAGGGCCTCCTTGATTAAAATGACGATTCTCCCTAAGCTTCTCTACTTATTTACAAATATACCATTGCTCCTTTAAGAAAATCAAGAGCCTTATTCTGGAGTTATTTTGGGAAGGGAAACCGGCAAGAGTAGCCTACAAAACCTTAATATACCTGACATCCCACGGTGGCCTCGCACTCCCCGATATGGAAAGATACTTCTGGGCAGCTCAGGCACAATTACTGAGCCACTGGTATACTATACACTTTATACGCCTGCATGTCCAGCTAGAAAGAGCACTAGCTTCACCTAACTTACTAAGGGCAGTTATCATCGGCCACATGCCAATACCACAAAACACAATGAATACCGTCCTCTCCACCTATGCAATCTGGAAAAAACTAGCACGAAAATACAATGTACAAGTCAGATTCTCCCCTTTGCTGCCAATCAGGTTCATTCCAGGTGTCCCGTTGACAGTCGAAAAGGTGTTCCACCAGTGGCTCCAAAAAATGAATGTCCAATCCCTTGGCGACCTCTTCCCCGAAGGCACATTCATAACTCCCCAGACAGCCAGAGAAAAGGGAGGCGATTCGCTGCTTGACACATTCTTGTACTTTAGGCTACGTTACACCCTGCAGTCAATATTCCCCTTATTCCCCCAACAACCAGAGACATGGGCACTCTTACACAACACGATCCAAGCACAAGGAGAAGGAAGGTTAAGCTCACTGATATACAAAACCCTACTAACAGACACAGTGACAATTGACACTCGTACAAAAGAGCGCTGGGAAAAGGCCATCCAAACCACCATCTCAGAAGAAGACTGGACCCATATCCTACAGCAAACGCAGAAAGTGGCAATAAACACACGCTTCAAGCAAATTCAGTTCCACTTTATACACCAAATCTATTTCATCCCAGCCAAGAAACACAGGCAGCACCAGGAAGCACCAGCACAGTGTTAGAGGTGCAGCGTCCAGACAGCTGACTTCTTCCACCTTGCCTGGACCTGTCCCGCGGTCTACCAGTTCTGGTCTCAAGTCCTACAAACAGTAGAGGCAATAATTGGCGAAGAACTGATGCCTCTCCCCTTGGTGGCCCTCCTCAGCCTGACCAAATACTTGCACCCCTCAACAAGGAAACTGGCAGCTCTCCTCTTGGTTCTGGCAGGCAGGAGGGTCGCCATGGCATGGGGCCACGGTCCAGCCCCCTCTCTGGCGGCGTGGAAAAAAAGACATCCTGTACTGCCAAGACCTAGACACTGAATTTCTGCGTACACTCCCACTGCATGCACGCCCACCAGACATAAGGGGCCCATATGTCGCATACCTGCTTACAACAGCAACAGACTCGGACTCAGGAGAGCAATCTGAATGAAATAACTGAACCAAACACTGGTACGGATATCCTCGTACAGCCAAAAAGGGGAGCCAGTCACTACATGACTCTTGCACCTAACAGTGACGCAGTTGGACCAGAAGGAGGGGGGACGGGCTGTTGGGCACTGGGGTTATTGTTGCATCCAATTGGTGCTTAGATGTTTGATTTTATGTATAAAACCAAAAAATAAAGATTTTAATAACATTGCAGTAGTCAAACCTGGAGAGCACGTCTGCTCTGCTGACTTCCACCTTTTGTTTCATGTTAAGGTAAGGCAAGATGTGTTTATACATGTGCAGGTATTGGTGTCAGGATTGCGATACTTCTTTTGTCTGTCTCTTGAAGATTAACTCGAGTTCGAAAAAAATCAACCAGGTTATTGCTTTCTGTTGCAGAACGAGTCATGGAAGGAAGCCAAGTGGAGGAGAGGGAAGTGGGGTTATTGTCCCCTGCTGGAATACTTCGGTCTCTCTGGCATTCAAGTAAAATTGATTGTTAATCATGCAGTCTTTCAAATTCACAAAGCAGGACGAGATGATCTGGGCAGCACCCTGAATGTTTGGCAACCTGCAGGTGATTGGAGTGCCATCCAAATACAAATGGAAAGGGATGTAGAGGGAGTTCAGGATATCAGCCAAGGGGTTCACAAAGCACTTAAACAGCCAAGGGGATATGACTGAGCCTTGAGTGCCACCAGATCTGAAATGTAAGACTATGTAGGGGAAGGAGCCAGATCTAGCAGTGACACTTCGGTTTTGAATGAAGGAGGTGCTCAGGTTGCAGACCCTGTAGCAGGATTTGGTTATGGGCAGTGTCAACATCCAAGGATAGATCAACAAGAAACAGGATTCTAGGAAAGTTTGCATCCATAGTGGATAGGTCTTGAACTTAGAAAGCACTACTGTGTGAGCAAGGGAACGGTTTACAAGTGCTGTGAATGCAGGGGCCAAGTGAGGACATTTTTATCTTGATTGTTACGGTAGGACAGCTGGTGAAGAGGTGGCAAACTGTTCCTAGGCGGTCACAATCTTGATGCAGTATTCAAGAGAGATCAGGCTAAAAGTGTTAAAGGAGCCTTTCCCAGTCTTCTCAGTACTGTTAGGTCCATTGGATCTTGACTGAAATGTGATGAGGTCGGCAGTGCTTGGGACCATGTTTTGAAAGAAGGAAGCACGTTTGTCAGCAAGGTGTTGTGATGTAAAGATGGTTGAACTGCATCAAACCACCTGTTCTTAGATATATCAAGGTTTGTTATGGTTGTGTCTGCACACCCAAAAGCCATATGAAAAAAAAGCTTTACTGAACTGCAAAAGGTAGCTGCCAGCCAGCAATTGTCCATTGTCCATTGTATTAAATGTAAGGCTTTAACCCCAGGACCAGCTACCATGCACCCCCATCCCAACAGTATCAGGCAATTCCAGTTTTTATTGCCAGGCTTTTCTTTCAAGTTAAAACTCGTCTGAGTGAGGGGTGCCAGAGTGCAATGACCAAGATGGCCGATTGATATTGGTGCTTCAGTGCCTGATTATTATATCCTAAGTAAATAGCCAAACAGCTGCATTAAATACACCAGAAGCAGCAAAAATAGCAAATCGAAAGACCCATGAGACCTGAATATTGAGCGATTGTCAGGACTGGAGGTCGTAGTGATCTGCATTGGCCATTGCCAGGGGGGCAAACTCTAGTCCGCATTCTCAGCTCCTTGGTGTGGACAGAGCGGGGTCTGGTAATGGGCTCGCTGCTGCTAAAAGGAACAGATTAGGGAGATGAAATGGTAGCGTGTGACGAGCTGAATCTTGGCTACAGAGGTAGTTGTACTACTGCACTGAACCGGTACAGCAGATTCCCCTGGAATACATTGAGTTTGGTGGTGAGCATAGCATGTGGAGTGCATTTGGGGGCTGATCCAAAGCTACATGCAGAAGCAGGTTTTGGGAGGATGAGACTGGCCTAAGCTGTCGCCTACAGTGATCGAAGATTGTAGAACGGCTCTGGGCTATTGTGAGGTGAATAGGCAGGGAGCTTTGGGGAAGCTGTCTCAAAGGGGAAGCTGTCTCAAATAAGTAACTGAGGGACTGAAGGAAACTGAAGATAGAGAGATGAGCTTGTTTAACGTGCATCACGGCAGGTGCTAAGGATACGTGGTGAATGAAAAGTATAAAACGGGCTTCTCAAAGGAGTAGAAGCTGCTGGAGGTTGTGAAATTCCAAGCCCCTGTTGTGGGTGGTATTCCCAGAATATCGTAGGGCTGTTCTTAAGCAGCATTGTGGGAGAGATGCTCCTTTGGGAGTTATAGTGGCATACTTAGCCAAGGCTCTGAAAGCAAGATACAACTTCAGCACTGAAGTTACTACAAGTCTATCAATAGAGGTGATTCCGTTAAAACAGATTAGTTTATCTGAGACTGAACTAGGTTGCTCCACCAGCTGTTCATTTGGGTACTAGGAAGTATCTCTAATTTGATCTAGTGGGTGAGCCTGGAACCTGTGTGAGATTTTGCTGCTTATGAACACAATCAGAGGAAAGGTGCTGGTGTGCTGAGGCATGTCAGAATCAGAGCACAGGATGCAAGTTTACTAGATGTATTCCCTCGCCCAACACAGAAATCACAGTGTCATCTAGATAACGGCAGTTCCTGGCAATGAAACATCCAAGGATGGGCAATCCAATCCATACCTGCATACTCTTCTGCTCGAAATTAAAAGCACGCTGCACATTATGGACCACAATTTGGATTAGTCGGCCACGAAGAAGGAGTCCTCACAGCACAAGATTGATCAGCTCTGCAGCTGTAGCAATGAAGTTGAAAAGTGTCTGGGTGATATGGAGGCATGGTACATGCTTTAGAATACAACATAGCTGAGCATGAGAAAGAGCGATAGGCGGAATGTGAAAAAATTAAGATTTGGAGTCCATATCAAGGCATAACAACATCTGCATTGTGGGCGTGCCAGAGTCTTCAACACAGGGCTCAGTGGAACTATTCTGAGAAAAGCACTTCCCAGAGATTATTGGTCAAACTGTGCTCTCCAGCCAATGCTTAGTAGAATGAGTGCATTGCTCTTTAGGTCCTCACCCCGCACTGAGGAAGCACCCTCGTCCAGTGATTGTGAGGATTTGTAAATGCAGGGAGAGCGACCTAATTTTAAACCAGTCAGGGAAATGGATGAATTCCGATATGAGAATGCCAAAGTCATGAGCTTTCTAGATTGCAGTGCAGTCATCCAAGCAGTTAGGAAGACTTTCATTGATGTGAAAAGAGAGATGAGGAAGAAAAATGTTAAATATCAAATACTGCTTCCCTCTCAGCTATACATTATCCATCGTGATTTAGCTTAGGTGTACCAATATTTATTGGCACTCGCATATCGGGGTCAGATTCAGGGGAGGGGCCGAGTGTATTGCAATTAAGCTCAATGACACTGCAGCGGATGGTTTGTACATCATCTGCCCTTTTCTGGATGTTTTCATCACAATTCTCTGTTCACCTAACTATTAACAGAGTCTGGTCACACACAAGCTTAGCTCTAGGTTGTCCCCATTAGGGTGACTCACTGATGTTTACGTACACCTTGGGCCTCATTACGAGACCAGCGGTAGCCGTGCCGGATGTTGGGAAAGATTTCATATTTGAATGTCATTTTCCCTCCATGTGTCAACCGCCAAACCTTTTGCTACTGTTTTACACCCTGATCTAACCTTGGTCAGAGAAGCGCAGCCCTCCGCCGCACTCCTCTGGGCTTTCGCTCACTTCTTATGGGGAAACTGACATGCCCTTAAGCCAGTCAGTACTGGGAGACTTTGTTTCCCTTAGTCCTTTCCTCATGTTGCAGCTTTTGTGCAACATGTAACAAGAGTGCAATGTAACTTACTTTACCGCACACTTGGGTCTCTAGTCATTCCAAAGGCCCTAGAAACTCTCGCTGGACTTATTATGAACTGTGTGTCACTGACAGGACTGGTGGCAGCTATCGTTTATCTTATGTTTTGAACCCTTTTTTGCCATGTTATCCGCGCTTACCGCGTTTGGCACAAATAGGTGGCCTGGCTCCAAAATGGCCATGCCATGAGGTTCTTTGTCCTGTCCTTTGGCCATCGTGCCCCTTCACCTTCCCCAGGTCGAGCCGACCCGGGTCAGTCCTTATTTAGTCATGCACTTTCCCGCAAAACCCAAAGCTTTCGCAGGCTTCTGCATGCCTTGTGTGTGTGCCTCCAGGATGGGGGCTGGGATGTCTGTTCCCAATACACATCCTGGGTGCCAGAGAGTCTGGAGTGTCCTGAATGCCTGGGACCACTGTGGTCTATGATTGGTCCACATATGGAGTGGTTGTTTGTAAGCAGATCTCCTATTGGGTCCTCTCCGGTTTGGCGTGAAGGGAACTTTGGATAAGAGGAGGCCGAAAACACCACTACCATGTCGATCTCCTGAGTTCACATGAACAAAGGATAAGGAGCCAAGTATCCTGCAACAAGAAGCCGAGTCGAGGAACCGCTGGTGACCCGCTGGAAGGTTTGACACCCTGAGCCCGCTGTCGTCCTGCGAGACCCCTCTGCATCTGATCGTCCTAGAAGGGCTGCGAAGGCGCTTCGACCCATTGGAATAGTGGGACCATCTATTCTCAGCACCTTCATCAAACCCTCCAAGTAAGCCTCTTCAGAAGTGTCCTTGGGCCAACCGGTGGGCTGACCAGCTTACGCAGGACGTTTGCTCTGTCATCGCCGTGGTTTCGAGGAAGCCCTCGAAACTTGGTATACTGCTTGCTCTGTGTCCACGGCACCCTCGCACAAAATTTCATACACTTGGCATTCCCAGGTCTGAAGTGAGACGAGTGCGCCCAGACCAGAGTAAACTGGGTTACCGTGTTGCCCTGCTGTGGCAACGACCTGTGCAAGTTCGCTGCACTTGTGACCCTCTTGACCCTGAAGTCTGCTACCGCGGAAACTACACGGTGTCGAGACATCGCATCCGAACCTGCCAGTGAATTGGACTGAACTGGCGAAGTCTGGGTCTGCCTGCGTCAGGGACCGGTGAGTAGTCCATACCCCAACCGGTGGCCCCTAGCGCAGGAGCCCAGTTCTTTTCTACTGCTGTTGCGAAATAGCGACTGTATCCCGCACTCTCAACCTGCCTCTGCCCGCAAATGGAGGTCCTGCTTGAGTAGTGGGGACTTGTTCTGCATCGCTTCATTCACCTTCCTGAACTACCTGATATCCTTGAAGAGGCCCTCTTTTGTCCATTGGCACCAGCTCGTGCAGGTACTTTTGAGCATAAGGCTCCTCTCTTCGTAGGGCTTGGACTGCCTCTTAGTTAGGTGTGTTTCTGATGGGGAACTGGGTCTAAAGATTACTTGCACTGCCTGTTTTCCTCCCCATCTAGGTGGCCTACATATTTCGTGCTTCTTAATCTGTTAGACCTCTCTGGTCTTATATATATATATATATATATATATATATATATCATGTTGATTGTGATGTGTTGGTTTAGTTCAGTATTGTGATTCTTCGCCATGGTCTATATTACAAAGGCCTTGTAATAAATGTGTCTATATTTTTAATATAACACTTGTCTGGAGTAATTTTTAAGTGTCCTTGCTTTATGTGCTTATTGAGGTCTTTCAGTCAACCTCACCCCTCTTGGGACTTAGTCTTAACCGCCTGCTATAGTTACCCTGATTGGTCTGGCTTGTCCAGAGGTTACCCTGTTCCAAGAAACTAGGTTGGCCTTCTGAACCTCTGCCCCTCCAGGTCAGAGTTCAGAAATCCATCTTAACACCTGAAAAACCGTCAGGCTGCCGCCGGACACGTAATACCATTCCGCCTCCGTGATTGACGGAATCACCGGGGCATTACAACCCCGGTGACCCGGTAATTCCGGAGGCAGAATTCTGTAAATCCCCATTCCCATGGAGTCCACTAGGACTCCATGGGGATGGGGAACATGGAAACACTGGTTCCTTCTAAGACAGAGCCGGTGTTTCCATGTCCGCCTGCAGGCAGGTGGTGTTACTCCCGCCAGGTCAGACCTGGCGGAAGTGACACCTCCCGCCTGCAGGACTCGGAATCAGCCGGTCCGGAAACAACGGTGGCGGCGGATTCACCGCCACCATTGTTTCCGGACCGGCTGACTTGTAATGAGGCCCCTTGTGTTTAATGTGGTTGGGCTATATTCCAACTTGTGGTTAGGTTAAGTCCTGCAAGGCTAGGGAGGAGAATGTGGGGTTAGTATGCTTCATGATAAACGTCATGCAGAGAATGATAGATCAACCCAAACCTCAATGGCCTGTAATGTACTACATATGAACAGTTCTTGGTATTTTAGTATGATGGACCCGTTGGTAAACATATTTGTGATAGGCATTTTATGATCATACATTGTACAACCGAGTTATGATGCAAGCATGCATAACTGTGGCTACTTAAATGTTTAAGGATTGAACAATGTTATTAAAGCTTGTGAGATTATAGCATACCTTAAATGGCATTCTGTTAATGTGGTTATGGTGCAAGAAACGCACTTGTCAGTTGTCTGTTTGAATGTTACATATTCCTAACATTGGTGGGTTTGGGCTAGCTGCCAGCCTGAATCTTGGATAAAAGGAGGGTTCCTGCAGCTATTTGACGGATCATCGTTGGAACAAAGACTTCTACAAAGGAGAGCAGCCAGCTCAGGACCAGAGTACAACCGCCGCAGCTGACCAGCATCAGCTCCAGTGATTGGCCCTGTAAATCCCTGCTCCTCTGCCCGATCCTTGTTGGTGCTTCGACCCTTGGACTGGTGGGAACAACCAGCCTTGATCCCTTCTCACAGATCCATGCCTTGGAAGCCTTTGGATATGTCCCTGGACCACCCAGTGGACTGGCCACCCTTTTAGGCTACCGTGATGCTGGAGAGATGCCATTCCGAGGAAAGCCCTTGGACTCACAGGATCCTCAGCCATAAATGTCCTGTCCACACAATTTCAGCCTTCTCAAGATGAGGGTAGCTGAGCTGAGGCTGCCTCTGTGTTCACCGCTGGAAAATCGCCTATCGCTGCCTGACCATGGTGACCTCCGCTGGAACCATCCTTCTGCAATCCCGTGAGGTGTCCTGAAGTGTCTGCCCTGCTGGGGTCTGCATCTTTTCTTCATTGCAGGTCTTCTTCAAAGAGTTGCCTCGAACCGTCTGGTGACAACTGCGACCAGTTTACAACACGAAAAGTGCACCTGCGACCGCTGAGCTTACCCGAACCAAGGACAGATGATTGAAGACCCATCAAATTACAGAAGACCTGCAGAGTCACCTGGACGAAGCAAAGTAAGAGCAATAAATGAACATACCTCTTTCTGTCCCCCCCCCCCCCGTCTCCCATCGGGAAACATTGGGTGTAGAGCACTTGCCCCTTAACTCCCTCTGGCCTGTCCTTTGATCGTTGAACCTGGGTCAAGGATCCTGTTCCAAGAATTATCTTTGTAACAATATAAGGTCCTAAACCTTGGAACTTTATTCCCCTAGGAATTAGGACTTTGGAATCACTGTACTAGTTCCGTAAGGCCTTGAAGACATTTCTGTTTAGATAGAGTCAGTCGTTCCTTATGCGCCCCTGGCATGTGCTTAGTTCTGCACCTTATGAGTCCACTATTCCATCTGAACCACTATACGGTTTAGTCCATAGTGTGCACTTTATAAATGCAAAAATACAAATACTTACCTGACTTGAAGTAAATACTTAACTCTCTTTTCAATCACCATCACCTCCCACTGCATCAGTTATGAAATACCTTTGCTAGAGAAGCCATAGTGTAACTTGTTACTTTGTGGGCACAAGACCCCATGCATTTTAGGGCTGGATTTAATAAGACAGGGGCAACTGGGTTTTAATAATTCTATTTAATCTAACTTTTTTTAATTGCTTACCTGTTGACTACTAGTAAGTGATATTATATTTAAAGGTGAATTTATATATAGGGTTTTTGATTACTATCAATATTTGTATGCTTATTGTGTTTAGGAAGGCCTAGTAAATAATTGTATATTTGTATACCTACTGACTAACTTGAATTATTGGTTGTATTCAGTGTGGACTCATTGTAGCCCTAGACCACCCTCACACTTTTCCTGAGATTAAGCATTGACTGCTCTTCCAGTTTACCTTGATTGGGTTTTGGCTAACCTCTCAGTGTATTCCCTGTTTAACATAAATAGGGTGGCCTCCTTAAATCCTCTCCCCCCCCAGGGTCTGATTTTGGAAATCCATCTTAAAAAAAACAAAGTGGGGCGAAAGAAGGGGACAAAACCTAGAGCGGTGAGAGAGCAGAGACAGGATATATACACTGGAACTGTGAACCTAGGCAAGGGCCTATGGTAAAGAGAAAACGGGGTCGGAGTTAGAAGCCATCAGCCACCCCTTTCATTGGCCAATGTCCCAAATATGTTGTTGGTGTATTTGTGTTTTATTTATTTATTTTTTTATTATTACATTTTTGTAAAACTCAAATACTTGTCTTTAATTTGGGGATTTATAAAAAATAAATTACGCTCTAAATGGTATATTAACAAAGTGAATTTTGTGGAAAGTTGGAAATACCTTGGGATTAGAATAGAGCAAAATATTTCCTCTCAAGTAGCTTTCAAAGAAGGGGGGTATTCCTGTTCCAAGACATGAGGATTGAGTGCTTTGCCAGGATAAGAAGTCTGGATAACTATTTCCCTGGGACACCAAATTATTAATACCTTTACCCAGGAGGCAGACCAATGGATCCCTAGGGCTCACAATACCCAAGATCTTAGACGTGCATGCCAGCGCCCCCACTCAAAACAGTTGAAGCAATGGGCAGGACCAGATTAGGTGAAAGAAATCAGCCCCTCCCGTTCGTCACCTGGGACTGTCCCCACCACTTGACGGGTCAAATTTATGCTGATGGGCTGGGGCCATTTTGGCTTCATGCTATATTTTAAACTGGACAAGTCCATGCTTTTGTTTCCCTTTTCAGAGGTAGGCAAAGAAACTAGCTTAGAGTAGGTTTCTGGACAGAGGACTTAACGTATGGAAGAAATCTTGAAGGCACACTTTTTTTTAAAGTATTTCTCTATTTAGAATACGGCTTAGGAAAGGTCAGGCCTTTTTATGTTAAAAAAAAACTAAAACAATTCAGATATGCCTCCTTGTCCGTCTCCTGATTCTGACCTTTCACACCTTACTTTTTTGGAAGTAGATAAAGGCTCTTGCTTTAATTCCCTTGCTTTGTGCTAATTGTGTCCCCTTAAAGTGAAGTGTGGTTAGGATATCTGTATCCTTATAATAATTTTTCCTTTTGCAACTATGTGGATGCAGATACAATGGGCCTCATTAGGGCCCTGGCAGTAGGGGGTTAACGGGGCCTGTAGAGATGCCGGCCCCGTTAACCCCCTACCACCTCATTACGACCCTGTTAACCCCCTACCACCTCATTAAGCGGTCTCCTCGCGGGACCCGGTAAGGACGCCTGGTTTTACCAGACGTCCTTAGCGGGTCCCGCGAGCGGCCCAGCATGCAAACAACTGACCCATCATTAACGGGCCCGTTGTTAGCATGCTCCCCATTCGCCATTGAGCCCTATGGGGGCTCAATTGGGAATGGGGATGTACCGGGTCCGGGTTCCTAGAATGAGGAAATACCGGGCCCTCCAAGGTCGGAATGGCCCGGTATTTCCCCATTCAGGGAACCCCGACCCGAGTTTGGGGGTAGCCATGCCCTTATTATGCCCTCATTACGCTCGTAATGAGGTCCAATGTGTCTTAGATGGGCTGGTGGCAGCAGATCATTTTCTACCATGTCTTTGACTTTTGACTTATGTACTTGTTCATTTTACTGCATAAGAGTACCATATCTTCTAAAATGACCATGCCACAAGATTTGTACCTGTCATTTGGCCATGTTGTCCTTTGGCCTTCTTCGAGCCCTCTTGGGTCTGGAATTGCCATAGATGGAAAGCTCTTTCCTAGTCAAAGCCTCTGCTTTCCTGGGCATAGCGGCACTCTGGGTGTGTGGCTAGATATGAGGGCTAGGACTGTCTCATCCCAGTCCACATCTGTGTTACTGAGTGTCTGGTGCTGGGCAGAATGTTTGGCTGATGACTGTCCATGATCGGACATCACCTAGCAGTTTAAATGGTGCAATACCTTACCATTGGTGGACCCAGTGGCGACTCCAGTGCAAATCCTAGATGTAAGGAGGATTTGTGCAGCCATTCAATAGATGATCATTGGAGACAGGACACCTACGAAGAAGTGCAGGCCAATGAAGATCTGAGGGGAGCTGTCCGGCATTTCCTCCTGCCAAGTCCTGGTGAAGCCCTGCTCCTCGGTCCTGATCTCAAGGAGGAGGACTGGTCAGCTCCCTCCTGGGCTACCTCGCTGCAGCCTCACCATTCCAAGTGCATCCTTGAAACCTGGGAGATTTTCAACTTGTGCTACAAGACACCCGATCCTGCACTTTCAGCCTTCCTGTCCCAACAGAAGCCGTGCAGGGCCTGCTTACCAACTGAAGATCGCCTGTCATCACCCGATAGTGGTCACTCCTATTGAATTCAGCCTTCTTTGCATCCTGAAGGTTTCCTGAGGTCCCCTGCTACACAGAAGTTTTCTACATCCTTTTGTGTCAAGTGTTAGCAGGTGGCCAGTTTCTGGACCTCTAATACAGGGCCCACGTCCGACTCAAACTAAATCATGTGTATGAAAACTACCTCTATACCTACAAACCCTGGCCCTTCCACGACAAGTCCAAGCACAGACGTAAATAGGCCCAAAGGATTCTGGAACCTCTAAAGTGGTCTCTGGGTAAATCAGAGCAAGGGGAGGGTACTTAACAAACCTCTTTCATAAACCCCTCTCTTGCGTAGGGTTACATTTGCATAAAATCCTGGCCCTATCTTCCCCTTGCCCGACTCAGACTGGTGATGCTTCGGGCCTTTTCTAGTGTGGTGGGACTGGGACAGATATTTAACTGAACTTCACTAAACTTTTGAAACACTTAATCACAACCACTGGCATTGCTCAATCCAATTATAAACCTACCTGAGCAGTATATTTTGTGGAACTTATGACACTAGGGCATAAGGCTGCATCCGTCTCAGGGCTGAACCTACTGAGAGTTACAAATCTATTTATAAGATTGCTCATAAGTGTTTTAACTACATTTGTCTATTTGATCACTATGTGTTCACTGGCTTTGAATCATCTGTCTGTCTCTTCACTTACTTTACCACAGACCATTATTGAAAGTCTTGTGTATGATTCTGCTAACTATTGCTTATGCTTACCTGTCTTTTAAGTTAAAGTGTAGAGGTTCTATTTGGAGACCCCACTGGTATTTGATAGTAGCTCTGTGATGATACTTACTTGAAGGTGTCATTGCTTAGTGTGTATTTTAAAGGCCTAATACATCTTTGTACAATTGTGTACTTCTAACTTGGATTATTGGAGTGCTCTGTGTTTGTCTCATTGTAGCCTTAAACCTCTCTCACACCCCTTCAGAGTCTAAGCCTTACTGTTCTGCTATCTACCTTAATGGGGTTTTGCTAGGCATCATTGGGGGTCATTATGAGTTGGGCGGTAAGGGATACCGGTGCTGGTAATCCCTTACCGCCCAATTTCGAGGTCCCTTAGCGGGAACCATAAAAGACGTGTAGTCTGACCACACGTCCTTTACGGGTCCCGCTAAGGGACGAGGGCGCTAATTAACGGGCCTGCTATTCCCGAGCCGATTATTAGCTCCTTCCCCATTCCCATTTGAGCCTTACGGGGGCTCAAATGGGAATGGGGAATGGTTGGTTGAATGGGGACTTACCGGGTCCTCCGAGGTCGGAATGACCTGGTAAATCCCAATTCAACCAGACCGGTGCCGGACCCGGTATTGGAGGCAGCCATGGCACCAATAGCGCCATGGCTACCTCCAATCTCGGAATGAGGGCCATTGTCTTTCCTGTTCCCCATAACAGGTTGGCCTCCCAAAATCCACCCCCACGGTTGATTTTGCAAATACATCTTGACATTAATAAATATTGTAGCACCAATATTGGTGGATGTATTTATTGAGGCCCTAGACTTAGGAAAGGTAAAACACAGTGCTCAATTCACAGATCCATGTTATTAAATTTAGAAACACATTTTGGCCAAGTATTGGCTCGTTGGCTCGCACCACTAATTGGTGCCCTGGTATTGCCAGAACAATCAGGCTTCAATCCAGGCAGATCCGCTCATCTCAACCTGAGGCAACCATTTGCCATACTGTCACAAGTGGATCCCGACCTGCAAGTAGTTGCAATGTTTTTATATGCCAAAAAGGCATATTGATTCACAAAGTTGGTATTCCTTATTTACAGTATTATGTAAAGCCTAGAATCTGGATCCCGTATGGGAGCACCAAGGCCTGTTAATATCAGAACCTTTTGAAACCAGAATGGGATACTGCTTTGACAATGCATATACCACTGAACTCGAGTTGTACAGGACTGGAAAACACCCACAACTCAAACCCAGGTGAGAGCCTTTATTGGCCTCACTGGGTGTTACAGAAATTTCATTGCAGACTGTGGAACCGTAGCTGCCCCTTTGACTGCACTCACCACTACAAAGATACATGAAACTTGGTCAGTGGAGTGCGAGAATCCCTTTCAGGGCTAAAAGGATTCCCTTTGTCAGTTCCCTGTTCTCAGTGAACCTCAATACCAGAGACCCTTTATTTTACAGACTGATGTCTCTGACAATGGGATAGGAGCAGGCCTCTCTCAGTCAGATAAAGGTGGTGACACCATATGGGCCTCATTAAGAGCCTCGTGGTAATTTGTGAGTAAATCCCCCGAATTACTGCCAAACTCGATTTTCGTTACCACTACTTGGTCCCTTGGATTTTTTTGCGGTATTACATGTGGTGGTAGGGTAGGGTTAGTCCCCATTTTTGGAGTCAATAGGGCTCCATGGGTCTTACGCGGAATTGCCAACAGAGGCAATTCTTCCAATTTTTGGCTTTAAGCTGGAAGATTTGCCTCCAGCTTTCTGCTGGAGGTAAATCCTCCACCTTACCACCAAACTTGTAGTACGGCGGTGCAGTAATGCAGCACACCCACACTGACATACTTGTAATAAGGCCCAATTAATGTGTTTTATCAGGCTTCAGCTTCAGCATAGGGAGTTAAGGTGGGCCAGAGTGCTTTGCCATTGTGTGGGCCATAAGGAAGGTGAGACCCTATCTTTTTTGGGACTCACTTCTCGATACAACTAACCATAAGCCCTTACAATGGCTGATGAACATGAACGGGGAGAATCCAAAATTGCTCAGGTGGTCCATAAGCCATCAAGACTTTGATTTCACTACTGAGCATAGGCCAGGTCCTCAACATAGCAATGCTGATGAGCTGCCCAGGATGTATTACTGACTGGAATCCCATCCAGGAGTAGGTTAGATGCCCTTGTCCCTATTTTGGGGTGTGGGGGAGCGAGTGTTGAGAAAGATTTTCGTTTTGCTGCTTTCATCTCATAGGGCCTCATTACACAGATGGCGGTAAGGGATTACCAGCACCGGTAAGGGCACCGGTGCTGGTAATCCCTAACCGCCCTATTACGAGGTCCCTTTGCTGGTCCCTACCTTAACGGCTGGTTTTACCAGCCGTTAAGGATGGGACCCGCAAAGGGACCTTGGAGGCAATTACGGTACCGCAATTTGTGGTACTGTAATTGCCGCCTTCCCCATTCCCATTGAGCCCTATGGGGGCTCAAATGGGAATGGGGAAGGGCCAATGGTGAATGGGGAATTACCGCCCCGCCAACCTTGGAATGGGGCGGTAATTCCGCCATTCACCATGGCGGGATAGGTAAATACCGGCAGCAACCATGGCGCTAGTAGCGCCATGGTTACCGCTTTGTGTGTAATGAGGCCCATAGACTTTTATGGGATAGCCTTACTTTTTTCTTTGTTTTCAATCCTAACCTGACTTTTTGGATATAAGTAAAACCTTCTGCTTTACTTCCCTTGCTTTTTGTTCATTTTTTATGTTGTCAGTCCATAAGTGCTGAGAGACTATGGATCTCATTAAGAGTATGGCGGTGTGGGAAAAAATGTAGTTAATGCAGTGATAACTATGTTACCACTGCATTAGCTCCGCATTACTGCGCACCTGTACTACAGCTTTTGTGATGATTCTGCTTTAATCCCCATGGATGGACTCCATAAATGGGGACCACTACCGAAATACCACCAATTGTAATCTGTCCGTAATTCTACCGAACCAAGTGGCAGTAATGGTAATTCCGTTTGGCAGTATTCTGGCAGATTTATGACTGGAATACCACCAAACTTATAATGAGGTTGATGGTAACCCGCTGTGCCGTGACCTCGTAACACCATTCCGCTGCCTGACATCCCGGTGCCACTGGGACATTACAAGTCGCGGCAGCTTGGGATATCAGGCGGCGGAAAGTGTAAATCCCCATTCCCTTGGAGTCATGGAAGCACCAGCACCGTTTTGAATGGTCCGGTACTCCCGGGAGGTCAGAACTGCCGGGAGATCCAGCCCCTGCAGGCAATCCCGTAGTCTGGCGGTCCACAAAGGGTGCCGGTATATTGCTACCAGCACCCTTATTTCCGGACCGGCAGACTTGGAATGAGGCCCTATGTCTAAGGATTTTTTGTATTTTTACTACTGCACCCATCACCCTAAAGTGAAGCGTGGTTAGTATACTTTGGGGCTCATTACGAAAATGGCGGTAAGCAGTAAAGTTGGCGGTAACTGTTACCGTCAACTTTACCACTACGCCAAATTACGAGTGACACAAATATCAGCGGAATTACCTCCAGCAGTAAATCTACCAAGAATCAGCAGAAACAGCACCAGAGCTAATTCCTCTGACAGAATCAACACCAAATAACAAAAACCCATCACTGCAAGATTACAAGTACAAAAACAGCAGAATTACCTCCAGAAATCAGAGGTAATCCTGCCAAAAACACAGCACAATCACCTCCACGAAAAGGTGGAGGTAGATGCATACAGGTTTCAAAAATCAAGGCCCATGTGCACCTGATCCACTCAGGTGGAGTATAAAAGGCTTACACCCAACCCCAATACACATCCAAGCAACATGCAGACACAAGCAGACTTGATTATGGGCTCCACAACCTGCTACTCTAAAATTGAGCTACAGCAGCATGCTGGACCACAGCAGGGAAGGAGACAGGCGTAACCAAGGCATAGGAGATGCATGTTGTGAAGGGCACCCATACCACGTGTCCGACCATCCCCAATTGACATTCACAGACAGCCAATTAGTTACCTTATAGAGACTGGACCGTCCAACCATCGCCGACCTGCTCACCCGGACACAGGCATAACTGCAGAGTGCCATTTCTATAAGAACAGCAATCCCCCCCCTGCTGAAGCGTGTGGAAGACACTGCATGGCATGTTTCAGCCCACATTCTCCAAGGTGCTGGACCAGGTCCTAGATGGCCTAATGATGCAAGCACATCTGCACATCTCCATGCCCAGCGCCCAGGCACAGGTGCATGCAGCCAAGTCAAGGTTCTACAGCATTTCCCACTTCCCCAACACCATTGCGGGATTGGATTGCACCCATGTGGCGCTGGTACCACCCCAGGCAACAGAACAGACATACAGCAACCGGAAACAATATCACTCGAATGTGCAGTTGAACTGCGATACCGACCTCACCATCAGTCACTGCTGTGCCTGATATTCCGGGGCCACACATGATTGATTGATTCTGCGCAACAGCACCCTGCCTGCTATGAGAAATCAGAGGGAGTCTCACTCGCTAGTCCCCGGCGATCTCTTTCTCAGGTGGCCATGGCATGGCATTCGCCTTTGGATCCAGACCCTGTGGGTGGACCAGTGCGGGAGGATCACCTGAGTGAAGGGTTTTCGGTGAGTGGGGGATGAGATAGCTTATGGTGAGACGTGGTATTCCCCCCTTTTTTGTTTATCTACCCCATCCTATTTCTTAGGATTTTCTTAAGTCCCACCCCCCCGGCCCCTTTTTTACACAAACACTGGGCAGAGGAAGACGGTGACGGAGAGTAACCAGACTTACTCTCTCACATCGTACTGGACATGTCCCATTAATCGGGTCAGGTAAAGTCAGGCACTGTACCCCAAGTGCATACACCTGATACCAGTTAGCTCTCCTCACACGAATAAAAGACAACACCTAAAGACACACTCTGAGCAAGGCGGAACACGAGTACGAGCAGAACTTCTGGGAAAAAGGCACACCTACTGGAGCAGAGCAACAGACCAAGAGACGAGAGCAGCAGGCCGAAAACCCCAAGGCTTCCCTACTGGAGGTTGTTGCCTCTGACAGACCGTGAAAGACACATGGAGAAGGCCATATCCCACAAGTGAAGATTGCATTGTGTTTCAAGGATGCCAGGAACCCTCCCGCGTGAACGACAGAATTGGGGAGGTGAGGCCAAGGCTGTGGTACTAATCTTGACTCAAACATCGGAAAATGCAAAACAAGGAAGAAGCACACACAGCTGGTGAGTTTACAAGTGACCCGAGGGACTGGTGTGTGTTAAAGTGAATGAAGTCGGAACATCATATCACAAGTGAAGGCTTCACGCATGTGGATGAGACACGAAGAAAGGCAGACCATTGAATGAACTTTAAAGTAAAATGCAGCTGCGAGATCAGCGATACCAAGTGACGGAGTGGTCCGTTGAAGGGAAGTAGCCCATTCGAAAGTCTCTGTGAAAGGTCCATTGTTTGAAGCTAAAAGGTGAACAGACAGCAAGAGTGAAAGTAAAATAGTGAACGTTGAGTTGCAGCGGTCCTGCAGTGGTTTGTAAAGAAAGCCATGCACACTCAATAGACTTTGACATCCAAAAGTTGTCCGAGCCCGACTGAGGGAGACCCGAAGTATAATAAGCTTGGGGAAGGGAGCCCCTTTGCAACTTGTGTTGAACTTTATCGTGAGAGGTCTGAGCATGGCAGAGGGAGACCTACGAGAACTGTGTGGTGAAAGGTCTGAGCCCGGCAGAGTGGGACCTTTGTGAACATTTTGGTTGAAACATAATTTTGGAAGTCAGAGAAAGACTTTAATGTAGACGGTCAGACGGGCCTCGATCCACGGTTTTGAACTGTGTATTGTGTTGGAAACCGAGCCAGATTATGTCGTCCTGCCTACAAGGATTTCCTTACTTCATGAGGCCTAAAGTGGGGAGCAGATCTGGTTCAGCCGCATTACCATTTGAGCACTGATTTTTTCTTTTGCATACATTTCTCCTTTTTACACTTTTTGTACAAAAGATAGGGCAGGCATTAGGTTTTGTTAGCATAGGCCATTTTGATTTGACAGACTCCACTAGGACAGTTTTGTTTATTGTTTGATGTTCAAGACTACTCTCATCTTAGTTATAGGGCAAAATAGGAGTTTCTCCAACCCCAACATTTTCAATAAAGGTTTTACAAATTGTATCCATTGTGTCAGTGTCAATACTTGGGATACCATACCTTTCCTACACTGCATACATGGAGAGGCACAGAGGACAGCACACCTTGCTTGTGGGTAAGTAGCACCCAGACCTGACTGCCAAAATCACTTACACACACCTGGGGCACGTAAGCAGCAGTAAAGTGAATGAACCACAAGTCCCATGATGCAACACTAATTCACAGAATAGTCCAGTCACCCTGACTGACCCACCCCAGAACACAGACTTGAAACATGTGATGACACGGGGCATCCAGCCATGCAAGGCAGCACCACACAAACAGGGCAAAGTACAACCCATCTAAGCATTGCCATGTACGCTACATGGCATATGTACGCTACATGGCATACTGCCACACCATAGTTGACCAGTGCATTGCCAATGTCACAGCAGTGACAGACACCACATGAATGCTGACTCTCACAACATGCATGACTGCAAGGGAGCAATGTAGCCCATGTCCCAACAACCCGATGCACACAAGGTGCACCGTTCCCATCCACTGAGTCATGCACAGACGGGTATACACGTCAGGATCATTAACTTGTTCCCTGGCCCACAAACCGCCATGTCTCACACAGTCCAATCATGTTTTGCAGATGACGCTGGATACCTGTAGTTGCTATGGCTAATGACTCCTGTGAGAAACCCACACCACAGGAGATGGCCTATAATGAGGCGCAAAGGATAACAAGATCATCTATAGAGCGGACATTTGACCTTCTGAAATCCAGGTTCAGGTGCCTACATCACACAGGTGGTGCACTGATGTACAGCTTCGAAAAAGTAGGGAACATTGTAGTGGTCTGCCCCATGCTGCACAACATGTGCATACGCAGGAATGTTGAAATGCTGCATATGAGGATAATGACCCCCGTAGCTCTGATGAGGAAGAGGCTGGAGGAGGGAACAGGGCACCACAAGCCATATGTGGGGAAGTAGGGAAAGGTTGGATGGTCTGGCAGGATCTCATTGGATTGTTTTGTTTACTCTAGAGACATGACGCCCATGCATTTAATGAAAACCGTCAAACTGATAAAGATTCAAGTGCGTTTATTACTGGCAACAAAGTAACCCCATCCCCAACACCAACTCCCACCCCATCTCCATCCCCAGCACCAACTCCCACCCCCAGCACCAACTCCCACCCTCATCCCCAACACCAACTCCCACCCCCATAGATGTTCCTCATGCTGGCCATGACGGCAAGCATTCCTGGCATGCTGGTCAGATGAGTCATCCGCGTAGCACAGGGCACGGCAGGAATCACACTGGGATGGTGGTGTGTGCAATGGGGAGAGGCAGCGCAGGGGGAAGGATTCAGGCGAAAAATGGTGGATGGGGGAATATAGGGGTCTGGATGGAGGGGACACACCCTCATACTGTTCGACAACCGTGCCTGCAGTGGCCTGCTCTGATTGCAGGCTGTCTTCCACACTCTGACCCACCTGTGCATCCGCACTCGGACCAGATGTCGTTGTGTCCTGGCTTGTTTCTGGTGGCACAGTTGGTTCACACTTGGGGTCTGTGGTGGCCCTGTCGGCATATCCGTCTGGATGACCTGAGGGTCTCTTGTTGGCCTGATGGCACACTCCCACTCCCCAAACTGCCTTGGCCTGGCTGTTTGCTGGCACTGGTTAGTGCTGGTGTCGTGAAGGAGCCAGCATCCTCAGCCCTTTCCTGGGTGTCTTGCGTTCCAGTTGGGACAAATTGACATGTGCATCACCACATTGATGCTGGGGGCTTGCATCATGTGTGGACGGGCAGGTGTGGGTTGGCCAGCTTAATTTGGTAGTGCATCCCTGGGATGTGTTCGGCTACAGGCTGTCCTGTCCAGTGGTGCGTCAGGTCTGTTGGTGGCAGGTGTTTGGTGGTGCAGCCAGGTAGGTGAAGTGCATTTTCTTGTGTGTGGGCAGGTGGCCATTTTGTCAGATGTGTACTCCTCAATGTGTATGTACATGGGGCATTGTAGTAGAGGGGCCAGTGGCTGTGACGCACCTATCCACAGTTGTGCATCTATGGGCAGGGAAAAGCTACATGGTTGCATGATGGATATGGTGCCTGTGCATGGGTGCTATGTCAGAGGGGTCCTGTGGGCACTCGTTACTGTCATTGCGGCCTGATGCCTCACATGGATGCTGATTGCCTGATGGACTTGTTTGGCAGTGTTTATGTTCTTGGATGCCTGCAGGGATGTACATTCATTCATAGGTGCATACGTGACTGTTGTACTCACCAGATTCAGCTTTTCTGCTAGCTTCTAGCTGTGCCGTGCACACACCCTTGATCCCAACCATGTGCAGTATCCCTCTGAACATGTCCTCCCATGGTGTCAGTTTGAAAGGTTGCACTGACCCACCTCCGGTGGCAGCTGTGTCTCGGCATTGGATAGAAATGGGGCTCCTGACCCTGGCATTGGGGTAATTCCACCTCTTCTTCATGTCATCAACCTCACTTTGGACGTGCCCTATGGCCACCACCATGTCCCTGATTTCCACCCATATATTGTTTTTGCACTGTTGGCTGGTGTTCCCCTGCGATGCCCCATACAGCTCCTCAGAGTTTGGAACCACTTGCTCTGCCAACACTGAGCTCCTGCTTCGTGAATTTGGGCTTCCGCTGCCTCATATCGGGCACCGTGCCTTTGCCCTTTCCCGAGGGCATGTTTGGCCTTAGCTGGGTGTCTGGATGGCACTCCTATCTCGAGATATTCAATGGATTGTGATTTCCAAAATGGCCACTGTGATGCTTCCTTAAATAGCGATGATGAATTTCCGCTGGCGGAAATTTCGCTGCCCACCATGGCGGTAACGGTAATTCCAAAATGTTTTGCCAGAATTTTGTCATAACACGGGTTGTTCGGCAGTAACTCCGGAGGGTGGGATTACCGTAACCGCCATTGGTAGGTACATGCACCCGCCAGGTTGTAATTCAGCAGAAATTCTGCAGCGACACATAGCAGTAACGCTAAATGCGCTACGGCAGAGTTACAACCAAAATTCCGCCAAACTCATAATGAGGCCATTTGTATCTTTATATTTTTGTCTTTTGTAATTTTTGGGTTACCAATACAATGTGACCAGAACTGGTGGCAGTGGATGTTTTTCTATCCTGCTTTCTACTCGTATACTTTTGAAATTATCGCAAATGGCTACTAAAAGTAGCTAACACTATAAAATGGGCGTGCCACTGGATTCTTGCCTGTCCTTTGGCCTTACTGTTCATTAGCCTTATTCCTGTCCTCTGAGGGCAGGAATTGTCTTATAGGGAATGCCCGTTCCCGGGGAAAGCTGCTGCTTTCGCAGTGCAAGGGGAAGATCTATGTGTGTGGCCAGAAGTGGGTGAGGGGACTGTCTGGTCTCATTCCACATCCTGGTGCGTGAATGTCTGTTTCTGAGCAGAATGTGTGGCAAATGGCTATCCATGAGTAGACAGCCACTGCCAGTTTTAATAGTGCATATCTTTAACACTGGTGGACAAAGGGCAAGCTTCCAGTCCCAATCCTGGTTGAAAGGAGGACTCCTGCAGCCATTCAACAGATGATTACTGGAGCCAAGACCCCTACGAAGATGAACAACCCACTGATGACCCGAGGATGACTCCTGCAGCTGACCATCACCAACTTCGGTGATGTCCCACTGAAGCCCTTTTCCTCTGTCTGATCTCAAGAAGATCCCCGTCAGTGCTTCAACCCCAGGACAGGTGGGCACAAACATTCCCAACCCCTTGCTGAGGGTCTGTGCATTCTGTGCCTACAGAAGTGTCCCTAAAACAACTGGTCGACTGACCTGCTTTCTTCTGAGGTACCTCACTCAAGCCGTCGCCGCTCAGAGTGCCTCCTTGGAACTTGGAGGATCTTCACATTGTACTACAAGACACCTCCTCCTGCATTTTAAGCTCAGCCTTTTTGTATGAATGGAAATTATGTAGGGCTGGCTCCTTTGTTCGTCCATTGCAGATCGCTTGTCACCACCTGATCGGGGTGACTCCCATTGCAATCCATCTTCCTTGCTACCTAGAGATCGCTTGCTCTGCAGAAGTCTTCATTTTTTCTTTGCAAGGGTGTACAGCTGAAAGGTGCCTGGAACCAAGTCCTAAGCACTGCAACCGACCAAAACTAAAATCCCACGTCCGAAAGGGACCTCTGCACCCATGACTCCTGGGGCCAAGCACAGAAGACTAGGTCCCAAGTGGATTCTGGAACCTCAGCAGTGGTCAGTCAGGGAGGTACCTGTTCCTTTCCCCTACCCTGTCCTCCATAGAGTTACATGGTCATAAAGTCCTGTCCCTATCTCACTGATTCCTGACTTTTGTTGGTGGTGACCGGGTCAAGGATCCCTTCCTAGGCCTAGGGTTATGCATATCCCAGTGTATGGGATTGAGTGAGTTACTTTCATGAACTTTCACAGCCACTGGCATCGTCCAATCACATACTAAACCTATCTAAAAGTGTAACTGGAACTGATGACTAGGGAATCAGACCCCAAACCATTTTAGGGCTGGACTTACTAAGTGAACTGTTTTATGGTTACAGTAAAGTGTCTATACTGAACTTCCTGAATCTGGGTATTTATCTGTGTTTCACTGTTTATTGAATCAAATACTTTGTATCTTCTCCTATGGCTGATTGTATAGATCTGATTTGTAGTTAGTGTGTGACAATATTTGCCTGGAGGTTTCATTTGCTTAGTGTGTATTTTAAAGGCTGAATGTATCATCTGTATCTTTTTGTGCTTACGTGTCTTTCTGGAATTATTGTTGTGGTTCTAAGTGGGCTCAGTGTAGTCCTAGACCACTCTCACACCCCCTCCTAAGTGTAAGCTTTACTGCTCTGCTACATACCTTGATTGGGTTTGGCTAGTCTTTAGTGTCTTTCCCGTTCACCATAATAGGTTGGCCTCCCAAAATCCACCCCCAGAGTTGCTTTTGGAAATCCATATTAACACCAAATTACAAACTTCTGGGAATAGGCACACAGTCACAGGACAGTATTGTTCAGATCACTCAGTCTCAAGGTAGCTTAAAACGTTCCAACACACTTCTTTGTCTTGTTGTGGTCCAATGATCCCAACATCAAGTAGTCTTCAGACATTCAGTAACCTCGACACACCTTCTGGGCAAAGCCCTGTAACATAACCTCTCTTGCCCTAGTGGGGCTCTGGATGTTTGACTAAGGCAATAAATGTAGCTTTATTTCTTGCTCAAGGAGTACTTCTCTGACAAATTTCTCCCCATTACTCTTGGTGCTTATGGGTAGGATTTCTCTAGCCCATCTGAGTTTTCTCAAAGAATGCAAACTTCTTTAGTTGGGCTACTGCCTTAGCATGTGCCATTGGTGTTTGGGCTTCTCTTCAAGTTCTCTTCTCAAGGCCTGGCTTATGCCAGCCTCTGGAGCCAAAGTCCTAGCAGACTGCCCAATGTAGCCTTTCCTGTCAACCTGACCTGTTCCACATGGTGGCGTACTTGGTTTAGCCACCTCCCTTGGCCATTGCAGGATCTGATCTGACTCTCTCACTTCTCCGCTTCTTCCCACCTTACTGCAACACAACTCACTTCCTTGAAGGCCTTACTAACACTATTAACATCAGTTTTGGAATGGTCTACAGAGACATTGAAGGTTCTAGCCGGGACATGGTTCCCTCAGTCTAGAATCCTAACCTAATCACTCACATGAATTTTGGTGAGGATGTGATTCTAAGTGTAATCAATTCTATCTGTTCTTCCAGGGGGCCTGGTCTGAATGGTCTGGCCAATTATGTATTGAAATCCGACACGGTTGCCTGGGCTAGGACCCTCTCTATTCTCTTTGCAAACATATTGGCATCTGGAGTCTTCCCACCCTCGTGGTCCAATGCTTTAATTTTTCCCATTTTTAAACGAGGAGATATAACCAATCCAGCTTGTTACTGGCCGATTGCGCTGCTCGATGTAGACAGTAAGATCTTTGCTGCTATTGTATTATACCATCTGGCGGCCTGGGCGGTGGGAACGGGCAGACTCTCGATATGGCAAACAGGCTAAAGTCACCCCGAGTGGGACGGGTATGCCCAGACGTGGGTCCCGAGTCTGCCGGGCCTAGAGACCCAAGCTACTCCTCACTGATGACGCCCAAAAAGGCTGAAACATGTCTGGGGATGCTTGTGGTCTCGTGCAGAAGGGATGTGACCTAGCAGTTCGGGCTGGACTGCCCCTTTTGGGGTAGGACCAAGCCTGATTTGCATATGGTTTTTCCCCTTCTGTAATGGCTTGGCAGGCTGAAAAACGATGGTCTGGAGGGTTGCCCAGAGCTTTGCCCGTGGTTATGATTAATTCAAAACCTTCCAGCCATCACCTTTCTGTTTTGCTAAAGTCACCCCGAGTGGGACGGGTATGCCCAGACGTGGGTCCCGAGTCTGCCGGGCCTAGAGACCCAAGCTACTCCTCACTGATGACGCCCAAAAAGGCTGAAACATGTCTGGGGATGCTTGTGGTCTCGTGCAGAAGGGATGTGACCTAGCAGTTCGGGCTGGACTGCCCCTTTTGGGGTAGGACCAAGCCTGATTTGCATATGGTTTTTCCCCTTCTGTAATGGCTTGGCAGGCTGAAAAACGATGGTCTGGAGGGTTGCCCAGAGCTTTGCCCGTGGTTATGATTAATTCAAAACCTTCCAGCCATCACCTTTCTGTTTTGCTAAAGTCACCCCGAGTGGGACGGGTATGCCCAGACGTGGGTCCCGAGTCTGCCGGGCCTAGAGACCCAAGCTACTCCTCACTGATGACGCCCAAAAAGGCTGAAACATGTCTGGGGATGCTTGTGGTCTCATGCAGAAGGGATGTGACCTAGCAGTTCGGGCTGGACTGCCCCTTTTGGGGTAGGACCAAGCCTGATTTGCATATGGTTTTTCCCCTTCTGTAATGGCTTGGCAGGCTGAAAAACGATGGTCTGGAGGGTTGCCCAGAGCTTTGCCCGTGGTTATGATTAATTCAAAACCTTCCAGCCATCACCTTTCTGTTTTGCTAAAGTCACCCCGAGTGGGACGGGTATGCCCAGACGTGGGTCCCGAGTCTGCCGGGCCTAGAGACCCAAGCTACTCCTCACGCCCAAAAAGGCTGAAACATGTCTGGGGATGCTTGTGGTCTCGTGCAGAAGGGATGTGACCTAGCAGTTCGGGCTGGACTGCCCCTTTTGGGGTAGGACCAAGCCTGATTTGCATATGGTTTTTCCCCTTCTGTAATGCCTTGGCAGGCTGAAAAACGATGGTCTGGAGGGTTGCCCAGAGCTTTGCCCGTGGTTATGATTAATTCAAAACCTTCCAGCCATCACCTTTCTGTTTTGCTAAAGTCACCCCGAGTGGGACGGGTATGCCCAGACGTGGGTCCCGAGTCTGCCGGGCCTAGAGACCCAAGCTACTCCTCACCGATGACGCCCAAAAAGGCTGAAACATGTCTGGGGATGCTTGTGGTCTCGTGCAGAAGGGATGTGACCTAGCAGTTCGGGCTGGACTGCCCCTTTTGGGGTAGGACCAAGCCTGATTTGCATATGGTTTTTCCCCTTCTGTAATGGCTTGGCAGGCTGAAAAACGATGGTCTGGAGGGTTGCCCAGAGCTTTGCCCGTGGTTATGATTAATTCAAAACCTTCCAGCCATCACCTTTCTGTTTTGCTAAAGTCACCCCGAGTGGGACTGGTATGCCCAGACGTGGGTCCCGAGTCTGCCGGGCCTAGAGACCCAAGCTACTCCTCACTGATGACGCCCAAAAAGGCTGAAACATGTCTGGGGATGCTTGTGGTCTCGTGCAGAAGGGATGTGACCTAGCAGTTCGGGCTGGACTGCCCCTTTTGGGGTAGGACCAAGCCTGATTTGCATATGGTTTTTCCCCTTCTGTAATGGCTTGGCAGGCTGAAAAACGATGGTCTGGAGGGTTGCCCAGAGCTTTGCCCGTGGTTATGATTAATTCAAAACCTTCCAGCCATCACCTTTCTGTTTTGCTAAAGTCACCCCGAGTGGGACGGGTATGCCCAGACGTGGGTCCCGAGTCTGCCGGGCCTAGAGACCCAAGCTACTCCTCACTGATGACGCCCAAAAAGGCTGAAACATGTCTGGGGATGCTTGTGGTCTCGTGCAGAAGGGATGTGACCTAGCAGTTCGGGCTGGACTGCCCCTTTTGGGGTAGGACCAAGCCTGATTTGCATATGGTTTTTCCCCTTCTGTAATGGCTTGGCAGGCTGAAAAACGATGGTCTGGAGGGTTGCCCAGAGCTTTGCCCGTGGTTATGATTAATTCAAAACCTTCCAGCCATCACCTTTCTGTTTTGCTAAACAGGCTTTAGGAGACAGATGGGGACCTCGTTGAACGGCTTGGTCATCACCAATGTTCAACATCTTGCATGGAGTGGCAAGTACGAAGCTGTTTATGGAGCCTCACTTGCCCTAACTGCTGCCTTCCATGCAATAGATCAAGGGCTACTATGGAAGAAGCTTGCTAGTTAGTGAATTCCGGGGGGGCTTGTTAAATCTGCTTGTGGCCCTCCACTCTGGAACTGAAATCCAGGTTTGCTTAAATAACTCAGGGTCTCTGTCAAGGAGGATCTCAACTTTTAGAGGGTTAAGACAAGGTTGTGCTCCTGCTCCCTGTAAATGAAATCTAAATTTGTCAGACATTATGGAGGCCTTTCAGGATGCTTCTTTGATTACCCCTAAATTATCTCAGCCCTGTTTCCAATGGCTCTCATATGCAGATGATTTTTTTTTTGTTGATGCGATTAAGATCGACCTGCAGCGCCTGATTACAACATTTGTGAAATTCATGGGCGATCACTCATTGATAGTGAACCACTCTAAATCTAAAATAATTAGATTCTCAAAGAGAAAAGAAAAGAAATGTCCTCACAGGTGGGCCATTGGTAAATCAATAATTCCGTGCATAGACTCTCTGGTTTATTTTGGTTTTCCAGTCTTTTCAAGATCTTCTCTGACAAATAGTGTCATCAGAATGAAGTCGCGAAAAAATTGGTATCGCAGATTAAAATGATTGATACAAAGTTCAGAAGGTTTTCCCTTAAACCAGTGATAAAATATTATGAAGCTAAGGTGATTCCAAAGCTTCTTTACCCTATCGAGGCACACCAATTCCCTATATCGGAACACCTGCACGTGATTGAGGCGGAAATTTGGAAGAGAATATTAAGTACACCATTGAGCTTTCCTGGAGTCGTGGTTCATTATGACTTGGGCTTACTTTCTCTTAAATCACGTACTGAGTGGAGAATCTTATTCCTCTTAAGGATATTTTTATCGCGGCTAAGAACTCGCTATATGTTAATTTTAGATCACTTTATTTTACGCAATGCTGCCGCAGAATGAGAGATTTTAAAGCACTTTGCACTTTGGTACTGTAAAAGATTGATTGCTCTATAGAGGACTTGCTAGAGTATGCAAGCATAGTTAAATCCTTGTTATACCGCTATGATTGGACTGAGACTTTGGACCAATGTCATTCTTATCGATCGCTAGCTTACTTGAGGGAAGATTACAAATGGAGGGGTGCGCTGGCGCAATTTCTTAGCATTTACCCTGACAAACTGACTTGTGCCATCTTTTACCCTTTCGTTGGAACTTGCTTAAAACAAAAGAAATCATGGTACGATATAAGACGGTCCCTGCAAATTGCAGAGGGTGCAGGTTTTGCAATATACTACGTACTAAAGAAACTATTAAACATCTAGTAATGACTTGCACAGGGGTAAATGCTCTATGTAGTCTCTACTTGGGTAAACTGTTTCAATTGACATCAGCTCACTCCGACTTAAATGCATCCTAGAATATATGCTTGGCAGGTTGAACCACGGCTATAGTAATTGGTATGAAATTAAATGAAATGAAATTATATTTTATTTATATCGCGCTCATACACAAGAGTTTCAGAGCGCAACCAGGTAAGGCAGGGGAAACGGGAGAACAATAAAAAAATAAAAAACGATCTTACTAGGCCCAGTGACATTGAGAACGTCGCAAGAGCATTGAAAAGGGAAACGGGGAAAGTGCATGGAAGGAGGGGGGAGTGGAAAGTGCGGAAACAGAAGCGAGAGCAGAATAAATAATAAGTAAAATAAATAAATAAAGGTGAAAAGCAGTGGTAACGCAGCCAGTAAGTGGCAAGTGCTAGGTTAGTCAGATAGGGTGTATCTGATAAGTGCAGAAGAAAAAGTAGGGGGGCGCTGTATGGGTACAGATACTGACCCCAGTAAAAGGGGAGGCCAAGAGGCAGTGCAGGAGGGTGGCAGGGTGAGCAGGTACCAGGGCCCGAATGACAGAGGGTGGCTGGGTACACGGTGCAGAGAGAGAAAAGCAGATCAGCAGGAGAGAAGAGGGGCAAAGGCAGAAGCAAAGACATGAGCGGGACAAAGACTGATATGCAAATAGATATTTCCCTTCTGTGAAAGATACAGTGAGCTAAAGTGTGGTTGCGGACTCTCGAGTGGGTACCTTTCCAAAGAAAAGGTCATTTAGCTGTGTTTGTTCTCGCAGAGGGGCACCTATGGACTATTTTTTCAACCTAGAGTGAACCAGAGCTTGGGAGACAGTGAGCTTCTGGGGGGAAGGAGAGGAAAGGCAAAGTACCTCTAAGGAGGTGCAGTAAGAAGTTTGACTTTTTAGAGACGCCAGAGATGTGTGCGAAAAACTAAATTGTGGAGTCAAAGATGACTTTGAGGTTCTTGGCCTCGCAGGTAGGGTTAGGGCCAAGGGAGGCGGGCCAGAGAGCGAGGGGGAAGGATGATGAAGGTGTGCCAATAAGGAGGATCTTAGTCTTGTTGGCATGTAGACATAGATCATTTGCGGCACAACAATTTTGAATGGCGATTAGCCAATCAGAGATGTGGGAAGGAGAGGATGTGGCTGAAGGAGGCCTGAAAATGAATTGGGTGTCATAACACTGGAAAGTTGAGCAGAGAATGGAAATACAGTAGGAGAGAGTTCCAGGTATTGGTTGAAAAGCCAGGGCGAGAGGTTAGACCCCTGGGGAACACCACAGGTAGAGAGGGAGATGGAGGATAGGAAGGACCCAAGTTGTACCTGGGAGTGGCGATCAGAGAGGAAAGAGGACAGCCAGGCAAGAGCCTGATCAGTGATACCTAGGTTGTCACAGACGATTGAGCAGGGTGGTATCGTTGTCCGTGTCGAAGGCAGAGGAGAGATCAAGTAGGATGAGGACAGAAGGAATGTTAGAGTCAAGGTTGGAGGGCAGGTCTTCACGGATGTTCAGGAGAGCAGTTTCTGTGCTTCTGGCGGCTCTGAAGCCAGATTGGTGGTCATGGAGAGAGCCAACAGAATCGGAATGAAGGTTAAGCTGAGAAATGGCAGCTTTTCCAGGAGCTTACCCAAAAAGGGAGTAATGGAAATTGGGCAATAGTTAGCCAGGCAGAAAGGATCCGCTGTAGGTTTCTTGAGGAGAGGATACACAAAGGAGTGTTTCAGAGGGGAGGGGAAAGATCCAGTGGCAAAGGAGAGGTTGCAGAAATCGGTGAGGGCCGTTGCGGGGGTATCAATGTGGTCCTTAATGGTTTTAGAGGAACAGGGATGGACCTGTTTGGATGAGGCTTTCATAGATCGAACTTGTCTAGCGACCTCTTTAGGGGAGAAAAAGGGAAAAGAGGAGAAAGAGGGGGGGTAGCTGAGGGAGGCTCAGCAAGCAGAGAAGGAGAGGGAGTAGAGGGGGAGTGGAGGAGAGGGTGGACAAGTGTTAGGCAGAATCATATGCAGTACCCTTTGGGAACACCACACACAATTAAGACTACAAGTGCAAGTACAAATTCACCTTTGGTACAAGCCTGTACTACACAGTAAAGTGGTAGCGATGACTGAGCAGCCAGACATATCTCAAGAGTAAAGTGAGCAGTATCAGAAGTTACACAAAGGACAGCAATTACTATGGTCCAAACAACACTGACTCAAGGTTTCTGAGTAAAAGAATATACATTTATTTACACCGTCAGTTATAAAACAGTTCACTAATGTAAAGCAGCAGAAAATCACAATCTTAACACACTACACAACACCCAATCAATTCTGGACAAGTTAAGCTCAAAATGAAGTGTGAGCAAAATGGCACTCCAACAATTTAAAAGGGAGGGAAAAGACAAGGTTATCAACAATCAGCAACACCAGCAAGTTATAGGCAGGGCAATCTAGAAAAGGTTTAATACAACTAGGATTCAAATCAATAGGCCTGGGCCAATATTAATGGTACAGAGTCTTTGCAGAGGATCACACAGAGTTCAAAATGAAGTTGGTCGGAGGAAAAGATTTAAAACACTTTGACCGCGGTCGGACGGAACGGACGTCCGGATTTGATCAGTACCTTAGATGAAGAAGAAAGCTGTAGCTGAGGCGGTAGTTCCTGGCAGTTCCTGCAGGCTCACGGTTCCTGAAGCGACTGTCAGACTGACAAGAAGAAGGAAGACTGGAGTGTCCTGCACTGCCCAGGGAAGAAACCAGCAGCAGAGCAAAGCGAAGAATAAATGTTGCGCTCCTTAAAAGCATGAGGAGACTCCCTCAAGCTGACTATCCAGTTTCCTGTGGCACAGCAATTTCGACCAGGCTGAAGAGGGAGGTCCAGCGGCTTTGTGAGCTGGTTGGTCCCACCAGGCTCAAGGGGAGAAGACTCCTTGCGGATCTCCTCTGTCGACGAAGTTCAGGTGATTCGGACCTGCAGCAGGGCTTCACTGGGATGTCCAGTAGTTGCAGCAGTCGTCTTCCTTCAGCTTTTCGTTGGCTCTCTCGATCCAGTGGCGACTCTGCCTTCCAAGTCCCAGAGACCTGCTTTTTAAGCAGTTTTCCCCATTCACACAGCCTGGTTGTCAATCACACAGCAGGGTGGCAGTCCTGGCAGGACAGCCACCTAGCCAATCAAACTGGAGTGTGACTTGGGTCTCCAAGGAGACCCTGTGCAGGGGGCCTAAAACCCCTCCCTCACATCCTGTCCACCCAGACACTCAGGCGCCTCAGGATGGCTTCTGTGCAGAAGCCCGCCAAAGGACGGCGAACAAAGGAACCAAACCTGGTTTGGCGCGCAGAGTAAAACACAGGAAAGAGCTTTACAAAAAGAAATGGCGAATAAACCCTACCGGAACCAAAATAAAATCAATGGGATCCAGCGGGTTAGAGTTTAAGGCTACCACCATAGCCTCTAACAGTACCGAGGCTATTTTCATAGCTCGCGGTAGAATAAAAATGGTAAATACCACTGCCACCAGCCAAATCTTAGAGAAAGGGGAACGAAATAAAGTTCCATGAGAAACAGACGAATAGGGATAACTATTAACCCTTCCAGTACTCTATGGAAGATAGTTTGAACTGGGTCTGTAGATTTAAAAAGACTAGTAAAGTTAATTGCAACTTTACATGTTCTGGGAGACAGGAGTCAGTCCCAGAAAATGGAGTTTAACAGTGCGAAGTCTAAAAAGACAACCCTGTGTCACTGCACTAAAGTTGCTGTGTGACACACAGTAAAAGGATGATGCCTATGAAGTAGGTGAGACTCCATGAGCACAAAATGTACAACACACAGCAAAAACACATGTAAGAGTGGGAAAAAAGGGTCACACTCTTACCAGGTGAAAAAATTAATCCTAGAAATCCAGCAAAGCTGTTGAGGGACTCAGTAGGTAAGGGAAATTAGCCATTCTGGAGAAATCTCTCCCTACCCCCCCCCTCCTCTCCCAGACTAAGGGACAGGAGGATTCAATCCACTCCTGGATGAAACTCTTCACTCAAGTCGGTTAAAAACATCCTAGAGAGACCATCAGCATTTTGGTGGTGCCACCTGACCTGTGCTCAATGGTGAAATCAAACCCTTGCAGGCAGATTGACCATCTAAGTAGTTTTGGGTTTTCCCCTTTCATTTGCATTAACCATCTCAAGGGTTGATGGTCTGTCTGAATCACAAAAGTAGATCCATACAAGTATGGTCTAAACTTCTTCAGAGACCACACAATAGCAAAGCATTCACACTCTATGGTTGCCCACCTTGTCTCTAGTTCCTTCAGCTTCCTGCTGATGAAGCAAATGTGGTGCTCCCTACCTTTCTCATCCCTTTGACTAAGGACTGCACCTATACCTGTATTGGAGGCATCTGTCTGCACAATGAAGGGTTGGTGATAATCAGGAGCTCTTAGGACTGGAGCTTGACAAAGGGCTTTCTTCAGGTTTTCAAAGGCTTGAGTGCACTCCTCATTCCATCTAACATCCTTAGGGAATTTCGGAGATGAGATTACATTCAAGGGAGAAGCTATGGTCCCATAGTTCTCTATGAAATTCCTGTAGTACCCAGTGAGACCTAGGAAGGCTCTCACCTGGGTTTGAGTAGTAGGCGTGGCCCAGTTTTGTACAGCTTGTACTTTGCTAGGCAATGGCCCTATTTCACCTCCTCCTACCTCATGGCCAAGGTAGACCACTTTGCTTTGACCAATTTGACATTTTCTTGCCTTTATGATAAGATGGGCCTGCTCAAGAGCCTGCGATACATATCCTAAATGATCAACATGTTCTTTCCAAGTAGGGCTGAACACTGCAATGTCATCCAAGTATGCCATGCATAAGTCCTCCATCCTATCCAGAACTTGATTGACCATCCTTTGGAATGTAGCAGGTGCATTAGTTAATCCAAAAGGCATAACCTTAAACTGATAGAGGCTTGCTGGGGTCAAAAATGCAGTTTTCTCCTTGGCATTGTCTGGCAGGGCTATTTGCCAATGGCCTGGCGCCAGATCAAATGTACTGAGGTACTTGGCTGCACCAAGTTTATCCACCAGTTCATCTGTCCTTGGTAAAGGATGGACATCAATATTGGTGACTGCATTTAGAGCTCTATAGACCACACAGAATCTCCTTGGATCTTGCCTTTGGTACTAGAACAACTGGACTACACCATGGACTTGTAGATGGCTCTATAACCCTGAGATCAAGCATCTTGTTGACCTCCTCCTTTATGTGGGTTCTTACATGGTCTGACATTCTGTAACCTCTGCTTTTCACAGGTAAAAAGTCACCAGTGAGAATTTCATGCTGGCCCCAAGGGGTCAAGCCTGGTGAAAGTGAAAACAAGGAGACAAACTGATTTAACAGAAACTTGCACTCCTAATCTGGCATCTGAACAACATGAGAAGAGAGATTAACTCCTTCTATTTTCTCAACCAAAGGTTGGCTGCTGAGTAGGTCAGGTAGAAGTTCACTCTCCTCCTCCTCTTGAGCTGAAGCTAGAAGCAAAGCTCCCATTTCTGGTCTCGAGACACATGCCTTCAAACGGTTGGTGTGAAAGACTCTGGGAGCCTCCATAGGTCTGCCTAAGTCCACCAGATAGTTCACCTCTTCAAGTTTGCCCACAACCTTAAAGGGTCCTATCCATTTGTCCTGCATGGCCCTCTGCCTTGTTGGCACCATAACTAGTACAAGCTGGTCTTGAGCGAACTCAACCATGTTGGCCTTCTGGTCATGCCAATGTTTGACCAGAGCATGACCTGCTTTTAAGTTATCACTTGCTTCTGCCATCATATGTGACATTCTCCTCCGGAGACCTATCACATAGTCAGTCACTCAGACTGGCTTGGGGTAAGGAGCACTCTCCAACCCCTCCTTAATCAGGGCCAAAGGACCTCTGACTGGATGGCCATAAAGAAGTTCAAAGGGACTATATCCAACTCCCTCCTGAGGGACTTCTCTATAAGTAAAGAGAAGGCATGGCAGTAGAAGATAACACTTTCTTTTAAGGGGTTCTTCTAAAGCACCTATCATGCTCTTCATAGTATGATTAAACCTCTCTACCAGTCCATTGGTTTGTGGATGGTAGGCTTTAGAGAACTTGTAAGTAACACCACAGTTTTTCCACATGGCTTGCATGTAGTGGGACATACAATTGGATCCCCTGTCGGATATCACTTCCTTAGGAAACCCTACTCTGGTAAAAATACCAAGTAGCGCCTTAGCCACAGCCTGAGCCATAACAGTTCTCATAGGTTTTGCCTCAGGGTATCTAGTCACACAGAGAAAGAGGGGGAGGGTCCCTCACGCAGCAGTGGAATGGGACATCAAACTAAACATCAATAAAATGTGGTCCAAGCTGCTTTAAAATTTGTAGTAATTATTTTGTCAAACAATTCTTTATAAGGTGTATCATTATCGATATCACTTCTGAAATTCTGGCTGTACTGAGTTCTGAAAGCAGTCATAAAATTTTTACTGTAGAAATCGATATTTAATATCGTGAATCTTATAAGAAAAAACACAATGCATAAGAAAAAGTAATAACAAAAGTGAAAAAGCAAAAAGTTAAACGGAAATCACATAGTTCAATCTAGTTTGTGAAACAATGAAAAAGTGGAACATTCTGAATCAATAGATCATAAATAGTTATAAGAAAAAATACAAGAACATAAGAATGAACATACGCAGCTAACTATGGTGCACTTAGGCAACAACATAAATGATTATAGCACCCACTAGTGGTGCTTCTTGTAAACAGCCACTACTTTAATTTCTAAAAAAAGGTAGCTGACAAGTTTTCAGCAGGTCTGCCTACGTGTACGTGCCACTCAAAAAGGTTTGATTCCATAGGATTACTAGACAGAATGGACATCTGGAACACGTTTCGGCAATAAAGCCACCTGCTTGGCGAACAAAGTTGAGCAATTGCCTTCCTCAGGGCGGAAAGGACACAACTGGACCAGGGACGTCATTTCACCAAAATGCCAGGGATAGCGGAAGTGACATCACACGACCCTTGACCCCTGATGACATCATAGGAAGTTATGTCATTTGACCCCACCCCAAAGTAATATCGCAGGAAGCGATTGAACACGACCTTTCACCCGTTGACAAAATAGGAAGTGGCATCACATAGCATTGTAAACTACGAAAAATATGGTTACAATATCACTATAATGTGATGTACATTTCATACAAGAATAGATCGCCATATGTATCATTAAGATCAGTGTGTGTAGGCCCATATTACCAAATTACTGTGAATGCAAGCAGATGTCCATGACCAAATGATAATGATGTGTTATTATAAAGCACTTACGCTTAAGCGCTTTATGTAGAAAAAATATACACCCACTATCACCCAACCTGTGTTGGTACTGATTTATCGACCTCAGAAGGATGAAAGGTTGAGTTGAGGCGTTTAAGAATAGACTAAATCAGTGACTCACCTCCTGAAATAAACCTTTAATGAGTCTAGCAATTATTGTATAGAATTCTAGAAAGACACATTATTAGGTATTCCTATTATTTCATATTTAGGGTCACTGCTGAAAGTGTTACCCTTGTGGCACTCCTGTTCTTATTTGTCTTCTTTTTTTAAGGGGCCTGAACAAGAAAGCCAGCCATGAGCCACATGGTGCTGGGTCACAGACAGCCCAAGAGATTGAATTACAAAAAAAAAAAAAAAAAACTTTTGTTTTTTCTTCTTTTTTTTTGAGGTTGCAAGGGAGACCACAGAGGTCACAAGGGAGACCTCAGAGGTCTCATTTTCGACCTCTGGTGACACCTAAATGACGTCCCTGGACTTGTCCCTATGTGGGAACAGATACAAACAGTTCAAGTTGAAAAGACTGACTAGGTCAAGATAGACTAAAAAAAGAAACAAACATTTTTTCTTCTAGATTTGAAGGTTCATGATTACTTTCAGAATACATAGAGCCAGATTTTCATCTGCCAAATCTTTAGACTGTAGTGGTGCTTACCCAGAAAGTCCCAGGGCAGCAGAACACGCAAGGGAATAAGCCGGGGCTGTCCTCAATGGTATGGCTCCAACATGGCAGGGGGGGGGGGGGCACAGAAGAACATGCACTCTGAACAGGAGAGAATTGGACCCTGTGTTATTTTAAGCTTAGTGAGCAAAGTAATAAGTAACACAGGATGCTGGAAAATGTTGACAGATGTTTACAAAAAGTGGTGCAATAAGTTAAGACTATGCACAAACAAAAAACAAAGTGTAAAAGTGGAACAAGAAAAGTCGTATCCACAGTACCTGGTCGTGATGTACACAGGTAGAGGGTAAAGGCGGTGAAGGTCAATCTTCAATCATACATTGAATGGAGATGACATCGCGGTAGTGGTAGTAATATTCCCCTGAAAAAGGCGGTATAGAAAAACTACCGGTGATTCAAAATGTGAAATGTTCATATTTAGACATGAAGTTCAGCGTGAATGACGCTGTGGAGCAAAAAACTGCGTACAAAGATGTAGCAGTGGTAAAGATGTTAGCACTAACTTGCCGCCTACCTTAATCGTCCTGCAAAGGGTCCAAATATCTCTGCACTCTGGGCTGCAAATGCCACGGTCAGTCACTTATCAGTGTGTGCAATGGCAGCTAATGGACAGAAACAGGAGGCTCGTGAACCTCAATGTTCCGTTATTAGTGGCTCAAGTTCGCACTGCTAAGACATACAAAACAGACATAAGGGATGTGAATGGATCAGGAGTGGCTACGCATCCCAATGACGGATGCTTGAAAGGTTAAAGGAGCATACCTTTTGTATTCTTTCAAATCGCTCGCCAACCTGCGGCTGTGTAAACACTCAGCTGTAGTCGTGGAAAAATATCAGGCCGCAGCCCTAAAGGCTCACTCGCAGACTGCCTGCTTTTGAGTTGGATGCGCCAAAACGATTGGATTGTAGCTGACGCACCCCTATTGTATTCTTTAACTACATTGGGTGCGTCTAACCGTGCCTACAGCACTAAGGCGTCATGTTAATTAGTTTGAGGTCTGATGCGCCTCTTTGAAATCTGCAGCCCGATTGGTTGAAAGGTAACACGCCCTCTGACATGGAGAGAAACTTTTGAAGGGGTCCTGACGTACGTAAGACGTGCAGTTAAGAACTGAGATAGTAAGACTGGGTTTGTAGCACAACAATATTAGAAAGATGTTTAATTAGGTAAAAATGTGATTGAAAGCAGGCGTCTACCCTGCTTTTTTCCCCACCTCCCGTGATTGGAAGGGTTGGTGTATCACGAGCGGATATTGGCAATAAATGCAGACATGCAGTTGACGGTGTCCCGTCAAAATTTCAAAAAAATAGTTTCAAAATACAATCATTTCGAAACAAAAGCACCGAAAAAGAAAATTTCGAATGCATTTTTGTAATGTACGTTTTTTTTTTGAGTTTCGTATAGTAAAAATAGTGGTTTTTCCCCAAAAAACAGGCAATTGGGGGGGACCCCCCAAATAAAACCTGCTTTCGAAAGAAATTCTCCGTGCTTTTGAGTCGAAACTTGTATTTCGACACTATGACTATCAAACCTTTGACTAAAAACCCAGCTGACCACTCTGCAGGTGTACTTGCCTGTGGACAGATGCTTGTAAATGAGAAGAGTGAACATATAAATTTCTCGAGCGAATCACGTGGTGCATTTGTGTCAAATACAAAACACGTTTGGATTGTAAAAATTATAATAAACACTAAACTAGTGTGCAGAATTGGGATGGAATACTCTCCAAGTGATGGGGAAGAATGACATTTCAAAGACTGCTACCTATAACCCAATCATTATGAAGAAGAGGAGTACATCTGGGTACCCTCATATTGTGGTGTGAAAAGCAGTTTGTGTCTAAATAAGCCTCTTAGACAGTAAGTGAAAAAACAATTAAGAACATAAACTGCGAAAGTCTAAACATATAGCCTCACCTTATTTTTGGAATCGAGGTGGGACAACCCAACTGTCACAGACTTCCCTGGGACAGAACACAGAATGGAAGCTAGGTCTTAGAATAGAGGGAGGAATTCCTCATTGAGACCATTAGTGTGCGTGGATAGACGATGGATCCATCTTGGCTCCTTTTGTAAAAGACAACGTGAAACATTTGGAGAACCTTTTACAACATCAAGAACCCACCAATGAATATCATTAGGGGTGTGGTGTAATTCCATCACAGTACCTTTGATCTGTAAATAAAATTGACCATTGAATTCAAAGTAATTTTTATTCAGTGCCAAGGTCATGAGTTCTAGAATAACGTTGTGTGGGACTCGTTTTTGTGAGTCGAACTCCGTCAGTAGGTCTCGCATACAGTTGATAGCCTGGTCTTGGGGTATATATGTATAGAGGGACTTTAGATCCACTTTTTCATTGTTTCACAAACTAGATTAAACTATGTGATTTCCGTTTAACTTTTTGCTTTTTCACTTTTGTTATTACTTTTTCTTATGCATTGTCTTTTGTATTCATGACGATAAATGTCGATTTCTACAGTAAAAGTTTTGTGACTGCTTTCAGAACTCAGTACAGCCAGAATTTCAAAAGTGATATTGATAATGATACACCTTATAAAGCATTGTTTGACAAAATAATTACTACAAATTTTAAAGCAGCTTGGACCACATTTTTTTGATGTTTAGTTTGATGTCCCATTCCATTGCTGCACCTGGGACACTCCCCGTCTTTCTCCGTGTGTGTAAAAATGTACTGGCAACCTGTTTGCCTGGGAAGGCATATTGCTAACCCGTTAAAATTTGGGACTCTGATCATACGTATATATTGTGTTTTAGTTCAGAGTTTGATCTTCCAGACTGTTCTAAAGCAGGTGGCTTTATTGCCGAAACATGTTCCAGATGTCCATTCTGTCTATTAATCCTATAGAATCAAACCTTTTTGAGTCGCACATACACGTAGGCAGACCTGCTGAAAATTTGTCAGCTGCCTTTTTTAGAAATTAAAGTAGTGGCTGTTTACAAGAAGCACCACTAGTGGGTGCTATAATAATTGATGTTGTTGCCTAAGTGCACCATAGTTAGGTGCGTTTGTTCATGCTTATGTTCTTGTATTTTTTCTTATAACTATTTATGATGTTTTGATTCAAAATGTTCCACTTTTTCATTGTTTCACAAGCTAGATTGAACTATGTGATTTCCATTGAACTTTTTGCTTTTTCATTTTTGTTATTACTTTTTCTTATGCATTGTCTTTTGTATTATAAGATTCACGACAATAAATGTCGATTTCTACAGTAAAAGTTTTGTGACTGCTTTCAGAACTCAATACAGCCAGAATTTCAGAAGCGATATCGATAATGATACACCATATAAAGAATTGTTTGACAAAATAATTACTACAAAATTTAAAGCAGCTTGGACCACATTTTTTTTTATGTTCAGGGTATCTAGTAGCATGGTCTACTACAACCAGGATAAACCTGTTTCCTGAAGATGTGGGAGTGTCAAGGGGACCAACAATGTTGATGCCCACCCTCTCAAAAGGAACTCCCTTCACTGGGAGAGGCAACAATGGTGCCACATTCTTGGCTCCACTCTTGCCAGAGGTTTGGCAAGTGTGATAGCTCCTACAGAATGTGTCAACTTCTGCACCCATCTTAGGCCAGTAGAAGTATAAAGAGAGCCTTTACTTGGTCTTTTTGAAACTTAAGTGACAAGCCAAAGGTATCTCATGGGCCAACTGTGGGAACTGGAGTCTGTTTTCTACGGGCACTACAAGCCTTTTGCAGTCCCCAGGGATAGACTCAGTCGGTTCACTGTAGAAGAGTCCAACTTCCCAGTGCCTCCTATGCTTCCCAGCTTCTTGCCCATCAAGCCGAGAAGCTGCCTGTTGTCGAAGACCTTCTAGAGTAGGACACTCTTTGTACTCTGCTGAAGTCTGCCCTGTTGGGTCCAACTTCTGTCAGTAAAGACTGCAGCTCAGGATGGTCAACAGGATCCAGATCTCCAACTAGAGTAATGTCTTCTTCCAGATCTGATTCTTCAGAGACTGGATCAACAACGCAGGGTTGTACCTCACACTCAGCCTCAGCTGGTGGAGGAGTCACTGTCACAAGGGTCTGCAATGTCCTCTTCCTCGAAAGAGGACTCCGTCTCACCTCCCTCCCCTTCCACCTCACCTTTGTCTTTTCTCTTGGGCTTCCTTTTCTCTTTGCTCCCGGGTCTCTCTTTTTTTTATGCAGGTATGGACGTCCACAGAATGACACCACAGTGCCACCGTATAGGTGGGGCGGTGGACAATCCTCCATGACCGTCAAAGAGGGGAAAAAGCCAACGGCATAAAAAAACCCTATGAGAATTCCAAAGGCTGTAGCTGGGCAGTCTTGGGTACACGGAAAGGCAGGAAGATGCAAGACGTTGGTAGGAGGCAATCCAAAGGCAAGCAAGGGTACGGTACACAGGAGAGCTGAATGGTGCAAATCGAATGGCAGAGGCAGTCCAAAAGCAACCGGGGTCCGGTACACAGGTGAGCTGAATGATACAACTCGAATGGCAGAGGCAGTCCAAAAGCAAGCAGGGGTCCGGTACACAGGTGAGCAAAATAGGAAAAGGCAGAAGAGGGAAAGGAACAAGTAAAGGAGGAAGAAAATTGGAAGAGCTAAGGGAGGCAAAAAACGGACGGAAGGTCCGAAAAAGAAGGGAAGGAAACAGAGCGAGGAGGGGCAGAAAAAGGGAAGGAAAGGAGCGAGCGGCAGATAAAGCGGAACCCAAAGGGGGGCAAGGGAAAGGAACCAGAAGGAAGCGGGAGAACCACAATAAGGGAAAACACGCGAGCGATATCAACACATGCGAAACCTAGGCAATGTTGCAACGCGCCCGTGAACCGGAAGCAGCTGATTAAGTACTACGGGCTACGCTCGCGAAGCAAAAGAATTAGACCCATACGGGTCCTAAGGGGAGACATGAAGGAACATTCAATGTCGGACCGCAGCACCAGCTATTCTAAACCCGCCATCTCCCCCAAGGCGTGATGGTATGCCCTCTCCTAAAACGCACCCCTCCGGGCTTGCCTGGATGATAGTGATGAAACCTATGTACTAAAAGAGGGGCATTGATATGGGACTTAGGTTCCCAAGAATTCTCTGACCAGGGATACCCTTTCCAACGTATAAGATACTCCAACCTACCCCTATGATATCTCGAGTCACATATCTGAGCGACTTCGTATTCTTCCTATGTAGAGTCTGTGGGCAAGGTAGGATTCTTACCGTTGCGTGACCATTTATCCTCTTGAAAGGGTTTCAATTGGGATGTATGAAACACAGGATGTACTCTCCGGAGACCTACAGGAAGCTGAAGTCGAAAAGCCACAGGGTGACTTTTTATGTGTGATCGAGTATTGCTCTATATATCTAGGGGACAGCTTGGAGGGGCGTACCCATCGGGGTAAATATCTTGTGGAAAGCATTACTCGGGATCCCACTTCCCACCCTGGCACCGGTCTCCGGTGTTTGTCTGCTTGTGTCTTGTAGCAATCTTTTGCCTCTTGGAGGCTCATCTTCGCTTTCTCGTGGGCTTCCCGAATAAGTGAGAGAGAAGAATCAATAGATGGTATGTTGGTTGATGTGACTGAAAGGGGTAGAATGGAATGTGGGCGATAACCATAAGTGCAGTTAAAAGGGCTTGTACCAAGAGCAGAGTGGGTAGAGTTGTTATAAGAAAATTCGGCCAAGGGCAATAGTGGGACCCAGTTATCCTGTTGTTGATTTACAAAACACCGCAAATACTGCTCTAGGGTACCATTGAGCCGTTCGGACTGCCCGTTGGATTGAGGGTGGAAGCCCGATGTCAAAGCTCTCTCAACGCCCAACCTTTCGCAAAAAACATTCCAAAACCGCAAGGTATATTGACTACCTCGATCTGAGATGATTTTTGTGGGTATCCCGTGTAGCCAAAACACATATTTTAGGAAAACCTCAGCCATTTCGGCTGCGGAGGGAACCCCGGGCAAGGGGGAAAAAAGGGCCAATTTAGAGAATGAATCTACCATGAAGATGATACAAGTACATCCCTGGGATCGGGGTAACTCGACGATGAAATCGGTGGAGATAGTATTCCAAGGACCCGTAGGGACCGTACAGGGTTCTAACAACCCTACCGGCCTTTGATGGGGCACCTTGTTGCGAATGCAAATGATACAGGACTGTACATACTGGTCGATATCTTCTTTCATACCTGGCCAGTAGAAGTGTCTTTGTAGGTAATCCAGGGTACCCTTGTTGCCCCTGTGACCTGCTATCTTGGAATCATGGCACCAAGACAATGCCGTCTTCCTTAGGGCTACTGTGGGTAGATACAGTTTACCTTTTACAAGATAGAAACCATCCTTGATGTCATATATGGTATCTTTGTGGTGTCTTTCTACCTCAATTTGCCCTCCGGAAGATTCTCTCACTTGTCTTAGGAATGTGGAGAGTACTCCAATACTCTTGATTCAGGGAAACATGAGTTCCTTCGTGGATTCTGTTTCGGATGTGTAATCATTGCGACGGGAAAGGGCATCCGCCACCGAGTTCTGGTCACCTGGGATGTAGGTTATAATGAAGTCAAACTGGGCAAAAAAATGTGCCCATCTTGCTTGGCGGGTATTGTAGCATTCAAACTGCCTTAAGACTTGCAGGTTCTTGTGATCGCTCCTGATTGTAAAAGGATGTTCCCCTCCATGAAAAAGATGGCACCACTCCAGACAAGCCAACTTCATGGCGAGTAATTCTCGTTCAATGACCGAATAGTTTTTTTGGCTGGCATTGAGGTTTTTGGAGAAGTAAGAGATAGGGCGCTCTTTATCTTGGTGTGCCTGAAACAAGACTGCTCCTATATCTGCAGCCGAAGCATCTGCCTCCAAGATGAAGGGAAGACTCTGATCCGGTTGACGTAGGATGGGAGCAGAACAGAAGGCCAAGAAACTTTTGAACCTCTTTGACAGACTGAGGTGAAGGCCAATTCAGGATTGAGACAACCTTCTGGGGATCCATTGAAATGCCTTTGCTGGAAAGAATAAACCCCAAATATGAGATGGAGGAAGCGGAAAATATACATTTGTTAAGTTTGACTGAGAGATGGTTGTCTTTTAGTCTCTGGAAGACTTCCTTAACATGTTCCTCATGTTCTTCTTGTGTCCACGAAAACACCAAAATGTCATCAAGATAGACTATGGTCGTGTGGCACCACAAGTTCGAGAAGTGGCGATCCATAAAGCGCTGGAAAATAGAAGGGGCATTGACTAACCCAAAGGGCATCACTTGATATTCGTATAGCCCAAACGGAGTCCGAAAGGCCGTCTTCCACTCATCCCCAGCCTGGACTCGGAGCAGATGATATGCATTCCGAAGGTCGAGTTTGGTGAATATGGAAGAACCTTGGACAGCTTGAATGATTTCCATTATCAAAGGCATAAGATAACGATCCTTGATGGTCACTTTGCTCAAGTCCCTGTAGACTATGCAGGGTTGTAATTCCTGAGACTCTTTCTTTGGAATAAAGAACAAAGAGGCTCCAGCCAGAGACTTCAAGGGTCTAATCAGTTCATTGGCAAGGTTGTTATCCAAATGCTCTCTAAGATAACGCTTTTCTTCCAAAGACAGAGGAAACATCCGACAAAAGGGTACGAGAGCTCCTGGAGTTAGGTCGATGCAGCAGTCTTCCGGTCGGTGGGGAGGTAGTTCTAGGGGATTCTTCTCGGAACCTACCTCTGTGAATTCCTGAAGATGGTTTGGTAAGCAATGAACAACTCTGGGCTCACAGCTGCTTGCTGTTTTCACAGTCTCAAATTTGGGCTCAGGCAGACACTCAGCCTTGCAGAGTGCGGAATGGAAACTTAGAAGATTCTTGGTCCAGTTAATGGTGGGGTTGTGTTTCCGTAACCAGCCTATCCCAAGAATGAGAGGGAAGTGGGCTGCGCGGATGATGTCGAAGACGATCTTTTCCGGATGTTGCTGTATAGACATTACAAGGTCTTCTGTGGTGTGGGTTATCATGCCGGAGCTTAAGGGTTCGCCGTCAACACCTTCCACCTTCTGGTCTTCTTTTTTGGCGATACGGGTTAAACCCTTCTGTTCAGCCCAATGGGTATCAATGAAATTACCGGCTGCTCTGCAATCTAGTAAGGCTTGAGACTGTTTCTCGGAACCACCCAGGTGTAGGGTCACTACAAGAACCATGAGACGAAAGTCTTCGGTTATCTCCGGGGAAGACACAGAAAGAGTGGCATAAGGATTTGTGATGGCCCCTCGGAAGTGAGTCCTAACACTTACCGAGGGCGATCGTTTCCCGATCGTCTGGGAGGGACATCAGGACAATCTCTTAGCAAATGAGTAGATGCTCCACAATACATACATGCATTGGTTCTTCTCTGCTTGGTCGTCAGGAAGACGAAGAAACGGGAGGAAGGGGTTCCAAGGGAGGAGATCCATAGGGTTTGTTCTTCTTTTTCTCTGTACGGCGTTCTGTCAGACGGAAGTCGATGGGGAGGGTAGCAGTGACAAGATCCGCAAAGATAGTTAGTTGAGCTATCCGGGCCACTCGTCTTTGAGATCTTCCCTTAGACCTTGTCGAAAGATGGCATACTGCGCTTGCTCTTGCCATCCTGCTTCAGCCGCTACTTGCTTGAAGGTTGTTATGTATGTTAGTAGGTCAGAATTGCCTTGACTGATGTCTAGAAGATCTTCAGATGCTAAAAGAATACTTTCCGTATGCAAAAAGGTCTGTTGTAAAAGGGTTTTGAAGGCGCTGTAATCCTGCAAGACTGGGTTGGTTTGATTCACTAGAGGGGTGGCCCATGCCAGGGCGTTACCAGTCATGCGGGTAATCATAAACCCAATTTTGGCATGAACTGAAGCAAAGGTTTGAGCACGAAATGAAAAGTGAAGCTTACAAGCATCCAAGAATTCTTTAACCCTTTTGGGTGCACCATCGAACTTACCCGAAACCAAGGGAAGTGGTGGTAGATCCGTCAAAGGGCATTCTCTCTCCGTCATACGTTGTTGTAAGGCAGTGTTGGTGCTCTTGAGATTCTGTACTTCTAAGTTCAGGCTCTGTACGGCTGCTACAAGTTCCTGAATCTACTGTGGTGTAGCCATGCTGATTTCCTGGCGTTGCAAACTGTCACAAGGGTCTGCAATGTCCTCTTCCTCGAAAGAGGACTCCGTCTCACCTCCCTCCCCTTCCACCTCACCTTTGTCTTTTCTCTTGGGCTTCCTTTTCTCTTTGCTCCCGGGTCGCTCTTTTTTTTAATGCAGGTATGGACATCCACGGAAGGATGCCACAGTGCCACCGTATAGGTGGGGCAGTGGACAATCTCCGTAACCGTCAAAGAGGGGAAAAAGCCAACGGCATTACAAACCCCTATGAGAATTCCAAAGGTTGTAGCTGGGCAGTCTTAGGTACATGGAAAGGCAGGAAGATGCAAGATGTTGGTAGAAGGCAATCCAAAGGCAAGCAAGGGTACGGTATACAGGAGAGCTGAATGGTGCAAATCGAATGGCAGAGGCATTCCAAAAGCAAGCGGGGGTCCGGTACACAGATGAGCTGAATGACACAAGTCCAATAGCAGAGGCAGTCCAAAAGTAAGCACGGGTCCGGTACACAGGTGAGCAAAATAGGAAAAGGCAGAAGAGGGAAAGGAACAAGTAAAGGAGGAAGAAAATCGGAAGAGCTAAGGGAGGCAGAAAACGGACAGAAGGTCCGAAAAAGAAGGGAAGGAAACAGTGCAAGGAGGGGCAGAAAAAGGGAAGGAAAGGAGCGAGCAGGCGGCAGATAAAGCGGAACCCAAAGGGGTGCAAGGGAAAGGAACCAGAAGGAAGAGGGAGAACCGCAACAAGGGAAAACACGCGAGCGATAGCAACACAGGCGAAACCTAGGCAACGTTGCAACGTGCCCGTGAACCGGAAGCAGCTGATTAAGTACTACCGGCTACGCACGCGAAGCAAAAGAACTAGACCCGTACTGGTCGTAAGGGGAGACGTGAAGGAACATTCAATGTCGGACTACAGCGCAAGCGATTCCAAACCCGCCATCTCCCCCAAGGCGTGACAGTCACAGATGTGACTTTGGACAATCTTGGGGATGTCCTTGCTTTCTTCTGTGAGGTCAGTGGTTTCCCCTTTGCCTCTTTGTCCTCTCCCTTGCGGGCCTAGTGAGCTCCTGTCTCCTTTTACTGGGAGGCCTGGGGGTACTACACACAACTCCAAGAGTTTTCAGGTCATTACCCAACAGGACTCTCCCAGGCACTTCACTCTGCACACTAACAGGTATCTTGACAGTCATGTCATTGCGCTGGATGAAAGCTGGCAACTGGAGAAGCATTTGCAAAGGTCCTCCAGCGAACCTGGTTAGGTGTTTGGCTACCTTAGCAACATCCTCCACCTTGAAAAATGATTCATCAACCACAGTTATGCTGTCTCCAGTGTCTCTGATGGCAGGGGTCTCCTGACCATTCACAAGAACACTATCTTTATAATACTCTTTAGTATTATCTGGGATAGAATTATAGACATCTAAATTCTGTTGTTCCCACAAACCCAGGGACACTAAAGAAACACTAGCTGAGACTCTCATGGGCTCATCAGCCAGTAGGTGAAAGTTTCCACTTGCCATAGGTACTTCTTCATCTGGGGAGGAGGCTAAGGAGACAGTGTAGACCCCTGAAAGCTTACCCTTACATCTGGGACCCCCTTTCACATGGTCAGTTGACCCACAAACATAACATTTCCCAAACGTTTTGATGAATGGGGGCTTGTTCGGACCAGGACATAAGTAGGGCAAATGGGAACCCTCTTTTCTGTTGAAGGGTGGCCTGACTCTAGAGGGTAAGTCAATTAGCAAAGAGAAGGAAAGAGAGTCAAAAGCTACCCCTGTTCAGAGACGCACTGTAGCTAGGTTCGGGATGCAGCATAAGCTAGGTTTAACAAATACTAGCCAGAAAAAAGGTCACAGAAAGAAAGGGGGGATTGTGAATCCATAGAGAATAATGTTTAATTAAATGCTAGACAGACATCTAAAAAGTGGAGGCCAGTGACCCAAAAAAGGCCTACTAGGAGTGATATTAAAAAACATAAACAAAAGCAAAAGGTACAATTACACAATTAGCTATACATTTTGTGAGGGTTAGCAGCAAAATATTTTGTGCACTTTCATGTACTACTCGACAGTAGTTGTACGCAATTGTTGTCGACACAAAAAACAATGGGTGTTTCTGGTTCGGAGCAAGAGTAACTGACAGATGTTGCAAGATGAAAGCCAGGTGTCTGAAGGGACCGAACTGTCATCAGGACAAAGTTGATGAAAACAGGTATTGGTGTGTACCTGGGCGGTGTCGTCTCTTGAAATAAGGAGATTATGTGAAGAAACACAGTCCATGGTACTGGTAGTGTTGATAGGTGATCCTGCAGTGGCTGGGATCTTAAATTAACGATTCGCAAACCCAGGTAGGTTGGTACTGGATTTTGACTGCGTAGTGGATTAGATCACTGCGCTCTGACACAATGCGGGTAGCTGGGACAGCATTGTGGAGGCTGCTAGGTACCTGGTGTCAGGAGCTGGAGCTGTGTCGGCTCGAGACCAATGTTACGTGTAAAGTAACTAAATCTTGTACACCGAGGCGTAACTGTAAAAAGTTTCTTTTGAATCCTTTCCATCTGGAATACTACCCCTCCTTCCTACCATGGATGGACGTTTATCTCTTGATGACTTTACTTCTACTTTTAGAGCAGGCATTAACAAGGTGTTTGATGTATTAACTCCTTGAGAAATATAAAAACGAATACAGTAACTGACCCCAATCAATGGTTCTCCTTAGATGTTTTAAACTCTAGAAGTCTGAAACGTAAGGCCGAACAGTATTGGCACAAAAACCTGTCTGATGATTCCATGACCAAATACAAAATTGCAGCTAGGAATTTTAAGAAGGAAATCTTTAAAGCCACACAGAATACCATGAACGAAAGAATAGAGAAAGCCAAATCAAAATCGAAAGAGCTTTTTACTGTTTTACAGGAATTGAAGGGGTCTATAGGTCAGCCCTCTATCACTATGGACAATGGTGTCAAAGCTTCACTCAAAAAACTATAACACACCAAAAATTAATACAGTCAACCTCGATTGACACTGTTTTGCCATTTGATGCCCCTTTATCCGATGATAACCTTTTTTCTTTTAAACAAGTATCGGAGGAAGAAGTTCTAGAGGTTATTCGGAAGCTCAAACCTGCGTCTGGACATTCATAGGTCTATGGTAACCACTGCATGGTTGGCTATCCCCAGCGAACCCACCTCAATGCCCCCGATTTTTCCCAGTAGGGGAGCCGAGGCCACACATAGTCGATTAGGAAGGGGAACCGTGCACATTCGAGAAAAAGGTGAACCCCTCCTCACCCGTCTCCATTCATGCCGGAGGCACAAATCATCACATTTGTCCCACAGAGGTTTTGAGGCCACCCAGAGCTCCTATCCAGACCCCCTAACCAGGACAGATTGAAATCTCCCATCAATATGATATGACCCTTCGTAAACCCTTCGAGTGTGACTAACAGATCTCCTAAGAAAGCTTATTGGCCAACATTGGGAGCTTAAACTGAAGCTATTGTATCACCATCCCCCTATTCTCTGCCCTGACCATGACAAACCTACCCCCTTTGTCTACCTTTGAATCTGTTATTCAGACATCCAATCCATCTCGGAAAGCAAGCACTAAACCACACCTCTTATTGGGTCCTGATGCATTGAAGATCTGGGAAAAGCCCCTAAGGTGGAGTATCGCTGGATCTTTCTGCAAAAGGTGGGGCTCTTGGATGGCCAAAATGTCTGGACCAGATGTCTTGGTGGATTATTCAAAGTTTTTCCTCTTGAGAGGGGAATTTAACCCCCTCACATTATGGGTTGCCCACTTGAAATTATCTGGGGTTGCAATGCATGCCCAATGTCTCCCCGGGTCCATCTAACCCCCGTGCCCTCTTTTTGTGCTTCATAACCCTTTGCCCCCATGTCTTGTTGTAACTTCAGGTACCCCAGATTCCTTAGACCTCCCCCTTAACCCTCCCCCGCCCCAGACCCCAAACCCTGGAACGCATCATGGACTCACTGTCCCTCCAACTCCCCTCTTTAGCCACCCTCCTCCCCGCTGCCCTCACCTGGCATAAAAGCCCTCCCGGAAAACAAGACAGATTGTCCTCCTGCGCCCCACCAGCCCCTGGCCGCGCACACAGCTCCAACAACCCTCTAATATAACTCCATACTCATGCCACCTGTTATCACTGCCTTTCATTCGTTGGGGCTCCCCCCACAGGCCTCCCCCTAAGCTTTTAGGCTGGGGGCCTCGTGGAAGGACCCTCCTTCTTCAGCAATCCCCTGTCATAGCCTACTCTCTGTGCCTGGGTCTCATACAATGGGCGCAGGCCCTCCTGTTCGTCCTGGTCCAAGTCAAGCTGGAGCAGTGCAGCTCCTTCCTGGGTGGACGTTAAGCATTTCTAGTTTCCCTCCCATTCAAATACCAGTCCAAAGGGGAGGGTCCATTTGTAGTGGATGCTCCTTCGGAATAGCTAATGGACCACCGGGCCCATCACTCTCCTTTTAAGTAAAGTACTCTCCACCAGGTCCTGGTACAGTTGGATCAGTTAACCCTGAAATTACAATGGTTCTTTTGCTCTCACTGCCCAGAGAACCACCTCTTTCTGTCAGTACAATGTGAATGCCAGCAGTACATCCCTAGGTCTGCCGTTGGGACCTCTCATCGTTCTACCAGTTCTTTGGATGCAGTCAAGGCCCACCGCTTCGGGTTCCGTTTCTCCCAGGATGTCTGCAAAGATGTTCTGGACCTGCGTCGTAAGCTCCTTATTCATTACTGCTTCAGGTAGGTTTTTTCATGCAGATATTTATCTTCTGTGACCTGTTTTCCAGGTCTTCAGTCGTTCGATTGCCCTGCTGTGGAGTCCCCTTTTGCAGAGGTCTGTTCTTTCCCCCAGCTGGCCCACTTCTTGCCTCATCTGTGGAGATGTGATCTCATCAGCTGAAATTGTTCCTGGAAGGCCTTGGACAGGGAGGATTCCAGGCCCATCAGGTCATTATGTAAGGCCTGCCGCGAGAAGGGCTCCCCCAATGACACTGCAGCAGGTTCCCCAAGCTTAACCATAATACTCCCTGCCTTACAGTTTGCTCTTGCCTCATATGGTGGGAAGGGTGTCCAACGGATCCCCTGTGGTGGAAGTTGGCTTTTGGGATTTGGATCGGGCCTTCGACATTCGAGTGAATCCTCCCTGGCCCTGGCCTGTGTTTTCATTTCAGTACTGTGGACAGGTTCTACCTCCTGCACCCCAGGATCCTTTGGGTCCCTTCTTGCCCCTTCATGGGGACGTACTGTTGTACCCTGACCTGTTCCCCTGGACCAACTTCCGCTCTTTTTGGACCTAATGCATAAATATTTAATTGTCCTCTTCAGAACACTGTTATCTCAGCATCGACAAAAGGTGGCTACTTGAAGCCATGTGTATATGTACATAACAGTCTGTTCTCAAACCTGCCTCTCTCCCCTATACCTCATCAACAAAGAGCTGTTATTAAAACTATTGCACTTTCCGGTTAAAAAAAAAAAACAAGGGAGCAATCCCCTAGCTTTATACATTTTATGAGTGCCGCCAAAATACCCACAGTTTATGTTGCACCATCCAACATGTACGGCATTAATGCTTGGAAAAAAACACAGCGCTATCCTTATTACAAGTGGATAATGTATATATTTGTATGCTTTATGCTTCTTTTTCAGTTTTTGTAGTGGACTCATGTTATGTATGAATAGTACTAGTTTAATATTAATATATTAGTAGGGAATATAAAAGGGGGATTACACAAATAGGTGCATAGACAGGGTTAAACTCGATGGGGGATTAGCTACAAAAGAGAATTGTAAAGTATTACCTATGACACCCTTATCAATGAGCACAAATATGAACGTTCAAAGACTAAAAAGGGAAGCATGTACCATAAAAAATTTGACGCTTATGGCGGTCATAATTTGTTTGCAATGGAGAATGTTTATCATCCAGAATGCAGCAATATGTGGTAAAACCATATGAGCTTGGTGGGCAAAGAGAGGGCAAATGAAAGCTGCAATGTCTGCTCCTTAATCCCCCACACATCATGGGCCCCCAAGATGCTAGTACCTCAAGAAATGTCATTGTTAGATGCTCAGTGTTTAGTCCATCTAGCGCTATCCCGAGTGCAGAGTTTGTTCCAGGCACATGGAGTACGATTGGTGCTGATGGATAAAGACGACGAAAAAGGTACCAAGGACAGTAACAGTAAAGACCCTCAGTGTGTAACGCATCCGCTCATTGGGATGAATGGTGTATTTTTCGTATCCAACCAATGGGAGGAGGCAGTAGTTAGCTGCATGGCTGGGGGCTTGGTTGGGATTCGCGAAGAAGTAATTTGGGAAGTTAACAACAAATGCCAAGATGTCTGGGCGGCACACGTTTCCAAACTAACATGGATTGAAGCAAAAGAGAGCCCAGTGATGGTGCAAATGCAAGAAGAATATCAGGGGTGCGTTGAAGAAAAAGGAACTGTTCTCGTGGGGAGCAATGTCGAGTGCAACAAGACTTTAAACATACCAGATCTAAAAGAAAAAGCACTGCAGCACTTAAGGACACATACTGGGTGTGCAGCCAGCAAGCCTTTTTGCACCTCCAACCATCATGGAGGGGCATATGTTCGATCGGCACTCTGCACTCACCAATACTTGTGGTTCCAGAAGCACATCTCAAAGGAGCACCAAAAGCGAGCACAACACAACCAGAACCACCCACACCACAGGCCTTGCAAGCCACAAAAAAGGAAGCGCTCACTCAGAAGACAGAAGAGACAACCTGTCTGATGATTTTTCTAAGCTACTGAAGAGAATTCCTGACAAATATCGGCTATACAACAAAGCGGAAGTGTTTTTCATGTCTATGATGTTGCCGCAGCAAATGCAAAATGGCTAAAAATAATCAGGCGGGAAGTGGACATCAATTGATATTACATTATACAGATGTTGGAAATAAGAACAATGTTATGAATAAAAGTATTATAAATTCAAAATATGTGAGACCTCTGTTTCTCATTGTCCATAGAAATTCGATCGCATATAGGAGGGGAAAAAGTGGTGAATTCAGTTATAACCATCATTGATATTATAACCGAACGGGCAGCCCTAGAGGCGGAACCTGGGGCTGGAATTAAGAGTGTATCACAGGGAGGGTAGCGGCCGATTTGAATTAAAGCATACCGTTAGTTCTGTATGCTATTTTGTTCAAGCAGCGTTATATTGGTGTTAACTAAGTCACCTATGGCCCATATTTTCTGTTAAGTATTGAAATACATTAAGCATAAAGACTATTTGTGAACGAATTACACACTTATGAAATAAAATTAATGTATAAGCCTTACAATGTTTCTCAGCATGTTGTATGTAAAACAGTCCAGGCAGTACATACCAGTTTATCTGAGATAAACAACAAAATCAGAGCAGAGGTCTCACATTTGTGCTAAACCAAAACATTTCAGGCAAATAATACTGACATTACTAAACATTAGGTAGACGATACAGTTTTGGTTAAAAAGCAACTGCACTGCATTGTTGAAAATCAATACAAACAAATACAGGAAATCAAACACTGTAATAGTACAAGTATGTATATGTTACAAAGGTTGATGGTGCAATAAGAAAGAGCATGGGGGTACAGGAATAACTGTCCTTCTTAGGTAAAGACAACCTCGGTCGAGGATTGGTCAACACCAAAGCATAGAAAAAAACCTGCTGCCAGACTTGTGTATTTTTCCGGCGCCGCGGAAACACCGGGAGATTACGACCCTGGAGTTCCTGGAAGTCGGGCGTCAGAAAATCGTTAATCCCCATTCCCATGGGAATGGGGATGACGGAAGCACCGGCACCGTTAATAACGGTGCCGGTGCTTCTGTGAAACTCTGCGGGCGACTGCCGTCCCACCATTATTACCGGACCGGCACACTCCTAATGAGGCCCTTTGTATCCTTATAACTTTATATAATGGTTTTTGGTTACATTTACAACATGCCTAAAACCAGCTGGTGGCAGCTGTGAGATATTTAAAGTCTGTGTGTTTTTTTACTCATGCACTTTTTCATTTACCGCAAATGGCTAGCACCCTATCAAATTCCTTTGTTGTTTCCCAGCCACCATGCTTGTGCTGGTATCGCTTGGAACTGAACAGAATGTGGAGTTGGTTTAGCATATTCTTGTAGGTCACCCAGTAGTGACCATGAATAAAAATCAAATATAGAAAAAGGACTAAAGGCAGGGCCTGGGATCGATCTTCTAAAAGGTTTATAAAGGGTCACCGCTAAGAACTGTCTTGAAGAACCTTTGACCCTACAAAAGTAAGGACTGTTGTGAGTAAGAATCGGATTCGGAGTGATGAAGATTACAAGTTATAATGCGCTCATTTATCTTGGCAAGAGTTTTTCTAAAGTACTAGCCCATTTGAGTTTTTTTGACACATTTCTCCGCAAATGTAGATGAGGGGGTTAGGTTTAGGTATTTATTGAGATGTGGGGGATGTGGCGTGTTTAAAAGGGGTCTTCCCCTGCTTTTTCACTGTGAATTGTGCAAAAATATTCAAGCAAATGGGCCTCAAACAAATTGTCTCGAGGAAACCTCATAGGACCTTTTTACCAATTCTGTAAGATGTTATAAAATGTCATTGGAGCATTGAGCATAAAACATACTATGCACATTTATTTAGTTATTTATTTATTTTATTTATTTTAACATTTGTGACAACGCCCAGACCCGAGGGTATCACGGTGTTAAGACATAAGGCATAGAAAATCACATGGATAGCAAGTAGAGGTAACGATAGCCAGGAACAGTGTTACTCAAATTTGTCAAACAACCAGGTAGGTTTTAGTAGTTTTTTTTAACGTAGTGTAGGATTGGTCATTTCTAATGGGCGCTGATAAGGAGTTCCAAAGAGACGGAGCTAAAGCGAGGAGTGACCAGAACAATGCTGGAGCTAGATCTTAGCTCATGAGTGGGGTTATTGAGGTAGCGGGGTGCCACCTTGTAGAGACATTGGTGTGTGATAGTCAGTGATTTGAAGATGAGTTGTGCTTTGATGGGGAGCTAGTGAGACTCGCGTCTAGAAGCTGTGATGTGATCAGAGCGTTTTAAACCCAGGGCTGCTCGAAGTGCACATATCACACAAAACCATCTATTCATAACAAAGAAAAGACTTGTGCCATAGTCTAACCGTCTTCCCTTTCATGTTGGTGTGAACAAGGGCTTTTGTTTTTGCAGATCTTTTTCCTCCTCTAGATTCCAATCTATGGGGATTTTAAGTTCTGAACACAGGTGACATTACAGTGAGTTGTGCTTTGACTAAATTGAAGAGATCCAGTGTTTATTCCTGTACAAAGGGTGCTTGGGCCTACAGTTCCTAATGTGTTGCTCGAGGGTCTTGTGATGATACACCTACCCAATATACCTATCCTCTCCCCACTCCTAGTGAGACAGTTACAAACTGCACCACGAGATAGAGGAAGTCCTGGAAAGTTGCAAGTGGGTTCTGCAGCACCTATCAGCTCCATAGTCTGCGTAGAGAGATCATTGGAGTTGTAGGCCAGAACATCTTTGAGGGGGAATAGTTTGGCTACCTCTGATTTCTGTTTTACATGCTTATGAAGTAGTGGCGAGGCATTTGAACACTGTACAATCACATCAATCATGATGATACAGTTCACACAAAATCCAACATCATATTAAAACTGGACGGTTATTGCAATTAATTGGAAATAAACTCCACTCCTCATTATCATGTGTGCCCACTATATGGGGAAATGGGTGGTGACTAAAGGCGATAAAAGATCCTACAATAAAGAGATTGGAGCCAGTGAAATGGAGTAGTATAAGACTTGGTGGGCATTCTGTTGGATCTGATGCCACCCAGATTATTTTATTATAAGATGCTGTATAGTTGCTCATCTGTGAATCAGAAAAAAAGTCTAACCTTGGACTAGGGGAAGCAAGGAAGGAAACAACATTGAATGTTCGGGTATCATCAGGAGGAGTTTATAGAGGGAGGGGAATTTAGTCTCTTTGGCAATGACAATGTATTACATGTTTGATGTATGTATGCAAGCCAGAATGAAGGCTGACGGAATGCAAACAAGGTTTTTGATGGCTTATTTTCACTTATTTATGGTGTGTTGTACAGTGCTGCTTGAGCAGAAAACGGTTCCAGAGTGCTAGTGAAAGATCAGGAAGGGGAGGAAGAAGAACAGGGGTGGCAAGGGAGAAAAAACACGTAATTCAGAGCAGCATAATGGCTGCATTTCTAAGGATCTTGTCCTGTAGATGTTTAGGTTCGAAAATGGTAAAGGTGTATGGGCTAAGACTGGGCCCAGATGTTTGGGCATGACCCATTTTCAGGTGAGCGGCAAGCATCGAAGGTTCGGGAGGAGTATCACTGATCCATGGCATAAGAGCAGATGATCAGTTAGCAAAGTTTTAAAGCTTTTCTGAAGTGCATTCATAGAGGTTATTCTGGAATGTTGGTCCAATCCACCACAGTCTTCTTCCTCCGCTGCATACTTTGTATAGTACAACCCCCCCCCCCATATGCCTATTCCAGCCAGAAACTAGCTAACGTATGTTTTAACTCTCAAGTGATGAGAAACTGAAAGCTGTTCCTTCCACATATTAGAGTTTTGCTTGCTCTACAGTTTCTGTGGACTCAATGAACCTACCTTCACTTTAATACTTTGTCAATACTCCTTCTGTTTCAAGCATTAAAATGTGAAGCAAGGAGGTCCCCTAAGAGGGCAAAGGGAAGGTTTCCTAGGATCAGAATGCTTTGCGGCAGTTGCTGTTGAATGGAGAAGGAGTGGCAGCCTCTGTGGGGCACTTCAGGAGGACTGCATAACCTCCCCTAAAGTTGTACGAGAGCAACAGTACACTAAGGGTATGCATGTCGCCTGCAGTCCAGGAAGAACCATGTTCTAATTCCCAAGAGTGTTGCTATGATGTGATGCACCCCAGGGTTGGCTTAAGCAGTTTAGTTACACCTAGAAGTGAGGCAGCATTCCTAAGACCTAGGCAGCAGTGTGATACAAAGAGAAATAACAAATCAGACCTGCCCCATTATGGCTAGCAATAGCCAAGGAGTTTTTTTGTGCATTGGCCTGAAGCTCGCAGCTGCAGTCCCAGCAACCTTCACCCAAGGCATATGGTGATTTTTATGGCTGCTTTGAAGCCTCATTCGGCATGTATTTTATTGTTCTTGTTTCTTTTAAAATGAGATTCTGTGTATAACATAAATAACTACTTTGATAATTCATGGCCCACATGCCCTCTGTTATATCCCAAACCTTGTACTCTAGCTTAGGCCGGAATTCACCTAGCTGAAAATGAATGGTTGGTGGGAGCAAGCCTGTATTAGTTGTTGTGTTATTCAAAGTGGAAAGGACCTAAGTTTTGTATTTTTATTTATTGGATTTGTATAGTGCTCCATGCCAAAGCGCTTCACAATCAGAAACAGTACAAATATTATGCAACATCAAATCAGTTACATAAAAGATGAAGTAGTTAGTAGATAGGTCTGAAGATGGGTGCGAAAGAGTGAGAGAGAAGACAGATTTCGAACATCAAGTGGAAGTTTGTTCCAGAGTTTTAGGTGACAAGAGCAACAAAGAACGGAAACGAGATTGGGCACGTGGAAGATGAGGGACTGATGGGAGAAAAGGAGAGTGAGAACGAAAAAAACAAGATGGTGAATAGAAAGAAATCATTGAAGAGAGATAAAAAGGATCCATGCCAAGAAGGCATTTAAAGATGATACAAAGAAAATCAAAGAGTAGCCAGGATTCAAAGCAGAGCTTTAGGATAAGCTTTCTACAGCGGGCGCTCTGAAGGGGGTAAAGGCGGCACTGTCACACGACCCATCGGAAAGGGTGATAATTTTCCTAATATTCATAATGCATCGATTCTCCTGTAGATGATCTACTTTTAATAGTCTTTTCCAATAGTGTTAACAAGTTACTGGCATGCGATCAAAGAAATATGCAAGGGTGTTAGACAATGTGAAGTGAGGAAAATAGGTGCAGTCTGTTCAAATTAATAAAACATAAAAGTATTACATATACCCCCATTTCCTCTGAAAAATGTGCATGACGTTGAGGAAGATTGTACCAATTGAAAGTAAGTCAAATCATGCTGGTCTGTTAGGGAAGACGGAAATGCAAAGGTTCAGAGAGGTTTGTTTATTGATAGTAAGAAAGATTGCAATATGGTGTGATCCTGGGAAGAGTACGCACAGTGCATAACTAGGAGCCGGTTCAGGTGCCAAGGGCAAAAGCTATGCTAGAGGCATACACACATGCAAGACGTAACTGCTCTAACACAACAATCCTTTCCTTAATATATAGCAATTGTATTGCAAGCAAAACTGAATAATATGTGTAGAAGGATCAATGGAGTTTGTTCAGGTGGAATGTACATGGATTGTGGTTTTGAATATGAATGGGGCAATTTTTCAACCTGAGACTGTCTCATGTATTTCGCTTACCAGTGCGGGCCACAGTAAGCACATTTCCATTCTTGTTTATCTGTCATTGGCTTTTTCCACTCTGGATGTTTTTCTCATCACTATCCTCTCATTCTGGGGAATCTCTAACAATGTGTCCATGTGGCCCCACGGTTAATCCAACTTTTTGGACTCCATGTCTTGAAAAGTGTTATACACAACATACTCTGCTATCATATTTTTCAAGGCTGCGCCTTGGTCAACCTTCTTTTCACATTCAACTCCACTCTTTTGCCAATGCCATCATCATTTAAATATTTGGGTTGGGTCTAACTGTTTTGCAGATCATTCCCCAAACGTTCTCTGTTTGAGCTACTTTGACCAACCCATTTATGACATGTTTTCTCCTTGCCAAACTGATATGTAGACCTGTAACTTCTCAAGATTTCCTCATCTTAACTTCTTAAATACTTTCTTTACTGTCCCACCACCTTCCACCAACCTTTATTATTCCCACTCCTTCAGCTTATGATCTAAAACATGTTTTCATTTGTTTCCTCCCCTTGCCTGCTCACATTACTTATTTCTTTGGTAGATCTTTTTCAGCTCTTCAGTATTTGAAAATTGGGTCCTAGTCATATGTTGTCTCTGACTATACTGTTATCTCAGATTAGTACTTTCTTGTTTTACCTTCTGTACATCACTTCTGATTAGTCTCACTCTCGCTTCCATTTCTTCTATACAAAGCATTTTTGCGTTTACAATATGTCTTGTGTTCCACCTTCTTGATTCTGCCGCTCAAGGTTTGCCCAATTCAACTTCTTCTGAACGGATTCCATTTCATTGAGTTTTTCATTTCCACTTTCCCTTTTACAGTGTTGACATGTACCATGGCCCCACTCCCCCTTAGCCTTCCTGTCCCATCACACAGTCTTCCACATCAGCAGTATTGAGCTTTATTATGTTTGTGGCTCATGGGTTTTCCTGTGCTGGCCTTTCCTAGTCTCGCTTGAAAGTCTCTGGTCCAACTATTGTTTCCATAAATTAACTTAACATTGTTGTACATCTCTGTAGAGGGAGTTCTAAGTATGAGAACACAACATGAGCACAGAAAGAGAAAAGGAAGCCAGGAAAGTTGTGCAAATCAAGTGAAAGCAAGTATCGGAGATTAAACTTCTGACGTGAACCTTCCTGTCTTTCAGGCTTCCCGCCGTATGCTAGATGATGAACTGACTGTCAGCCTCTCCCTGCCCAGCGAGTCCAGCATGTTCAACCACAATCACAACCGCTCCTCCTCTCCCAGCGAGCAGGAGTCCAACTCTACCTATGACAGGATATTCCCACTAGGCCCTGACTACCAAGAACCCTCGCGACTCATCCGGAAACTTCCAGAATTTGCACCAGAAGATGAAGAACCAGGTTCGAGGCAACTGTTTGTGTTTTTGTTTAACAGATTTGAATCTCTTTGAAACCTTCAGGTGTTCTTAAATGGTCGAACGTTCACTTTCTCAATACACACAATGTCAGCTTGCATTCCATGGAATTGAACTGGTTGAACCAGTATTAGCTGAATTTGAATAACCGTTTGAAATACTCCCCTTCATTCACATCAATGATGATTCCCCCACCCACCATGATGATCAATTTCATTGAGGCAAAAATCTGCCTGCCCAAGTTAATTGTTTGGGCCAAATGAATGCACTTGATGTCTGCCTTGTGGTGTTCTAACTTGCAGGGTAAGTGCATCCTATTACTAGTGGCACCCAGCAGTAAAATAAAACAAGGGTGGTAACTTTTTTTAAGGGTCACAGGCGACCGTCCATTCACGAAAGAAAATCCAAACAAATATGGCTACTACAGAAACAATGAATTTTCCTCTAGCAAAAGGATAGCAGTGAAGAAAGCGATAGGGGACCTGCAGTGCGACTGCAGGACCAGGTAAGTGCATGATAATGTGATTTTACATTGCAGGCTGATTCTAGCTAGTGTGAAGGGACTGGTTCCGAGGCAGCAGGGGTGAGGGTACGCAGCTCTCTGGTTGCTCCTAACTTGGGTCGTTCTACCTGAAAATAGAGCCCACATTTCGAACAGCATCATTGGTGGAGCCCCCTCCCTGAGGGCCTGGGGGGTGCTAATGACATTTGTAGCCCAGAGGGAGACTTCTTGATCTTTTTTTTTTATAGCATTTCATATACTCTCTCAAAGCACAAAGGGTTGCTGCTTGGCCAGTATCTAGCTATGTATAACATTGTATCTGGTTTAGCCCTCACAAACCTAAGTTTGAAATATATATGCTTCCCTACTCCCTAGAAACGTTCTATAACTAGAACCAAGTAAAACCAACTGCAACCAGCTGTCAGAGAGCGGTATTGTTTAGTGTGAATCAAAAATAAATGTTCTGAGGAAACTGATATTATGGGAGGCATAGGGAGGAAATATCACACTGCTTCCCTTCCTGCTGCATGTAATCAAGCCAAAAACCTTGGCTAATGGCTACTACGTTCTGTAAGTTATTATTGCTGATTACGGCTGGCAACGCAGAGTGTCATAGTACTTTACCAAACGCAATTGTACAGAAGCATTTCACTGAACTGTTTTGTCTTCCAGTTCAGTTTTCGCCCAAACCTTCTTGATCCCTCCTCACTCTTGCCCAATGTCACAGAATCATTAATTAACACCCACTTAGTGTCTTCAACCATAGAGGGGAGGTCAGTTCCCATTCATGTTGCTGCAAGGCCACCATTGGCGACCAGATCTTATCGAATTTGCTGGCTCTATCAGAGACGTTGTATGTAACATGTTCCATTGGCATCAGAGTCAAAAATACCTTCCAGGGTTCTCCAGTCTACTCCATCATGATGACACCACTAGTGTGACTGCCAAGACAGCCTTTCTAAATGTTTTCTACTGCAATTGTCAACATGGCTGTGTGCGTGGGGTGAGAGTTGCAACAACACTCCCAATGGTATCCAAGGGAATCGACATCCCTAACATCAGGCAAAACTCTTTTTTAATGTCATTCCAGAAGTCTTCCATTTGAGAGCAGAGCAACCTTATACATAAGTGCCTGTACCTCAAATTTCGCGTATACTCAAAGGGTTCCTTTTAGTCCATCTTCTGTGTAGTAATTTGAAGTTTATCTCTTTACCTCTTTATGCTGGACGGATGTTGATGATTTATTAATTTCCGATAAGGGTCTGACAAAGCACACCTCTCATAGCTCAGTGAGTTCCAAGAGGTATTTCTCCCTATTTGTGAGAGACTTGTGTACAGCACGGAGTTGAGACCCTTAACCCCATGTATGATTTGGCTGACAGTTTGAAAGGTGTGAGCTTTCTTGTGCTGCAGGCTTGTTAGTGAGTTGGATGAATGAGTATCAGATTAGTACATACTATAATTCATCAGATTCTTTAAGTTTAAAGGTGGGTTTGCAGTTCTCATAGGATCAAATTGCATGATTTTTAACTAGATCAACTAGGTGGGTATAGTACTCCCTCCCTCCTTCTTTGAAGTCCTAGAACTACCTAATGGGCAGAGAAGCCTCTCAATTGCCTTGTATATGTCTGTAACCTGATGGGAAAGTTTGTGGGCCCTTTGTTCACCAACCTTTCATCCCACATATCCAGAACTATTTTTGTTATTGGATATATGTAATATGACTTACGTTTCTGATTCTTTCTCAGCTCGAACTTCTCCCACAGATACCTGGCCACCACCATATGTTTGTGTTTCCACAATTGCTTTGTTGATGATCGACTACAATGCTCATAATTTATTCAAAGCTGGGTTATATTAGGACAAGCAACCATCCCTTCATTTTTTGGTCTGTAAAGGACATTCCTTGGTACTATTGACATTATAGGCCTCATCACGAGTTGGGCGGTAACACCGGCGCTAATAGCCCTACCGCCATTAGCGCCGGATCACGGGTTTGGCGGAAGGGTTATTGCCCATTCCCCATTGGGCCATTTCGGGAATTCCTCATTCCCCATTGGGCCCAATGGGGAAAAATCGCGCTATTACCGCCGGCGGATTTCCCGCCGGCGGTAATCGCGCCGAAAATCAGCAGCTCAGAGCTGGGGGGAAATCCGCCAAAGCCATGATCTGGCGGACCCTTAAATGCGGCGGTAATAGCGCTACCGCCGCATTTAAGGGTTACCGCAATATCTTATTTATATAGATCCAAGCAAGATGTTGGAGCTGCACAGTTGGCAAAGGTCAATTTTCTGAAGCTCTTGCAATCGTCCATTACCTCCAGGGTGCTAGCTTGAATCTCGCAGCCCAATCGGTCAAACGCCACTTGGGCATTTCAATGACTGTCTTATTGGGTCTTACCTTCTGAAGCATGTTTTTTTTTCAGAATATATATATTTTGTTTTCCCAATATTGTTAAAGGTCAGATATTTCATGAATAAATCCTGCTGGTCAGATTGACCCAAAGAGAAGGCAAAAATACTTCTAGGCGGCTGGCCAGCTGCCTTGTTGAGATTGTTGAATAGAGAATCCCAGGCAGGGCGAAACTCAGCCTTTCATCCTTCCGAGGTCGATAAATGAGCACCACACAGTGGGTAATAAAAGCAGCGCTCAGATGACTGTGGGTTCGCAGCGCTATATAAATGAACAATTATTCCTCTTATTATCTAAATGTTAAATGGATATTGGGAGAAATGATACACATAGATCTGGATCCTCCCCCCGAGGGTTGATGCTCTCTCATTATGGCCATGCTTCAGCTTCATTGAATGATGGGATGAATTCTTAGGGCCAAGCGCGGGTTAATTTTAAGTAGAATGTTTTTGGTGCTGAGTTGGTCCTGCATGCTCCTCTGTGTCATAGTTAGTTTGGAAGGTCAGCATGATGGAAATAGCCTTGTTGTATTACCATGTCATTAGGTTCAGCATTGTAGAAGAGTTGGGTGGCATTTCTGAAATCCTCTCGGCTTGGTCTCATCGTCGAAATAACTTGTGTATATATATAAACCATATATATTATGCCTTCACGCTAGTGCAAGGCATAGTTAAGGTTAACACAAAGTCTCTGGCGTTTCAGAAAATGACTTTTCTTAATAATTTACAAATGCTTTTATAAAATAATCTGAAAATATTCCAGAGTAATATTTCGGGCTAGCTGCCAGTGCATGCAAAATTCCAGATTTGGCTTCATAGTTTAAAGAATGTTTACTTGATCGAGTTTTGAATAGCTCTTAAAATGTGGTTTTCCATAGAAAAAAAATATATCTTTTGACCCAAATATTTCAAAATTGGCCGCTTTTATTGTCCTCATTTTTTGTAGGCATGTAGATTTGATCTGGAATTGGTGCACTGAAGAAAAGATTTGAAAAATCAACTTGTCCAATTTTGAGCTATTAACATCTGAAATGTATCTATATATGCTGCACAGAATGAATGCTCCTTTTTCATACAAACTATACAAAGAGCATATGAGTTTTACAGTATGTACATTACACAAATAACTTCTAAAAACTCACATCAAAAGCAATTCACAGCTGACTTGGATGTCAGTTTTAAGGTGATGGAATAAATGTACACTTTAAATACCGACTGTCCACAGAGAAACTCTCATTTAAGGCAAGTCTCGGCTGACTTTAATGTGAGTTTTAAGGTGATGGAATAAATGTACACCAGTCGATTGGAAGGCAGAGATCCGAAATATAGTGGCTGGCTTCTCAAAATGAATTATCCACGGAGAGAGCGTATGAGTTGACTATGATGTCAGTTTTAAGGTGATGGAATGAATGTTTACTTTTCATATGAACTGTAACTGTACACAGAGCGTGCACCTACAACACATGCTCCTACCACACACACATCCTTACAAGATACACTTACCGCACACTCTTACAGCAGTCAGTCTAATGACCCACACCCCTATAACACATGCTCCTATGGCACATGTCCTTACGATACGTCCTGCTATAACAAGTACTCTCACAACACTGTGATAAATCAGATGGACCTATCACCCTTTTCCCGGCGGTGACCTCCTCCCATGTGGCTAACGGGATGGGAGCTTCTACCTAAACCTGACCCTGGGGGCGGTTCTATAAGGGAGGATTACATAGGAGGAGACAACTAACGGGGAGATGGTATGACTTCATTGGCTGGAACACAGAACCCTCAGACCACCAATATCTTAATGGCCTATTGCCAGATAATGGTTTCCCCTTGTAGAGGAAGTCAAGAAACCTTTTCTTTACACTACTCTGGTCAGGCCCCCACCTTTGACCCAAACATCTACAACTCATGCATAAAACCTTTGGTTTCTGGTGTGCCTTTATGTGAAACCTCTTAGAAAACCATCTAAGAGTTAAAAGTCCAATGACATCATGGACTCCAACTCCCATAACCACTCAGGCACTGAGACGAGGAGGAGGAGGAGGGAGTTTGTGCAAAGTGACAGGAGCATGCAGTACAAATTGAAGGCTAGTTGTTTTTCCAAGTCTTCAGTGCCCATGACATTTAAAGATGGCAATCGCAATATTTAATCGAGCAGTGTAGGAGAAGACGTTGAACCCCAGGCTGAGGCACACAAATATGAGGCACACGGTCAGGTGTGGTGGAACGGAGAAGGCCATCGGAACAGGAGGAGAAATGCAGCATGCAAGCAAGAAGGGCCGTGGAGATGCTGGGAGCCACGCAGGAGCTTCTAGAGATCGGGCTGCTCGAAGAGGCTGTGTTCTCCAGTCCAATCCGACAAGGAACACTTGCGTGTGACCACGAAGCTGCAAAGGAGGCTGGATAAATGTCTGCACACTCCAAACTGGAAAGCGGGTGAAGGAACCTGACCGAAAAGAGGCAAGCAGAGTCAGAGGTGCTGGAAGGAACTGGTGAGCCTGCTCAAAGAAGCTGGGGACCCGAGGCGTTTCGACAAACAGGCCAACCCATTTTTGAATGGTACGAGATTGCTAATGCAGAAAATATCCGAAGTTTGTTGGAATGCAGTCAAGACAAATTACAAATTCAACACCCAATAAGAAGAATGTTTTTCATTCAAGGCAAAGTACAAAGTGAAACCCCAATTAAGTACAGATACATGAGATGCCAGTGTGGGGGAGAAGTGTGAGCAAATGTTACCATAGGCAGATACACCAAGCACCTCATGGTATATGCAATTGTGGTATAACCAAAGAACTGTGAAACACATAAGAGAAGTCCTGGCAGGCCAATGCACCTATCAGCTCAAATAGTATAAAGATTCCTGGCAGGATATTATACCAGGTGATCTGAAAACCTATAAGAGAAGTCCTGGAAGACGAGTATACCAGGCAGCTGAAGTTGTATAAAGATTCCTGGCAGGGTAGTATACCTGGCGATTTGCAAAGTTACAGGAAACACTATAGAAAGACTGTTACAGAACTTATTGTTGAAACAAGAACTTTGTGAGTCCAGTGAAGACACAAAGAAACTTAACTAAAGAGATATTTGTGTCATCCTATTTAAGAATCCAGGGTAAGGGGACCACCCTCTGGATCCAAGGGTCTTTACCTGGAGAACATTTTCGTTGGAGTCTTCCTTATACTTAAGGTTTTTGAACACTTGCAAACATCAAGTTAAAGACATGTCCTTGCGCCCTTTGTTGTTTTGTTTACAATGTGAGGGTCATGATAGGATGTTTTGGACACAAGGATGGCTTTTCAGTCACTGACATCCTGACACAGACAGATCCTTAGTTTTTGGTTTCTAGGTAGGGAAGATCCTCTTTAGAATAGGGCCAGAGAGGCGTTTTCCCAACCCATTTTTATTTAATAAATATCTTTAACCAAAAACATGACCATTTGTGTCCGGCTTTCATTTCTGACCCCTCACAACACACACTCCAGTCATACATGTTCCTATGACACAGGCACCTACTATACATGCACCTACTGCACATAACATGTGGATGTACGGCACATGCTCTCACATGGACCTATGACACACGCTCCTACCACAAATGCTCCTACCACACACGCTCCTATCACACACACTCTTACAATACACACTCTTATGATGCAATCCTATGACATGCGCTCGTGCAACACCTGCTCCTGCGAGACACACTTTTACAACACATACCCTTACCACAGAGGTACCTACAACACGTGCTGTAATCAAGTATGCAGAGCATGTGAGTTTTACAATTGGTACATTACAAAATTAACATCTCCTAAAAACTCACATTAAAGGCAAGTCACAGCTGACATTGATGTCCGTTTTAAGATGATGGAACAAATGTACACTTTCAAAACAAACTTTCCACAGAATATATGAGTTTTACAATACAGAAAATTCATTACACAATTAATACCTCCTAAAAACTCACATTAAAGGCAAATCTCTGCTGACTTTAATGTGAGTTTTAAGGCGATGAACTAAATGTACAATTTCAACGTGAGCTGTCCTCGGAGCTTATGAATTAACTTTGATGTCAGTTTTAAGATGATAGGATGCATGTCACTTTTATAAGAACTGTACACAGAGTGTGCACCTACAGCAAATGTACCTACAACATATGCTTCTATGACACATGCTCCTACAACACATGCTTCTGACACACACGCTCCTACCACACACATCTTTATGACACACTTACTGCACACTCTTACAACATACACTCTACTGACACACACTCCTACAACACATGCTTTTATGACACTTGCTGCTATAACAATGGCTCCTACAACACATACTCTTATCATACATGTTCCTATGACACTCGTCCCTACTACACATGTGCCTACTGCACATACCATGTGGACGTATGACACAAGCTATCACACGCACCTACGATGCACACTCCTAACACACAGGCTCCTACCACACACTCTCATACCACACACATATTTATGATGTGCACTCTTACGACACACAATCTAATGACACTCACTCCTTCGAAAACTGCTGCTATGACACATGCTCCAACAACACACACTAGTACATTACACAATTACCATCTAAAAACTCACATTGAAGGCCAGTCTCATCTTACTTTCACTACAGCTTTAAGATGATGGAATACATGTACACTTACAATACAAATTGTTCTCAGAGCGTATGAGTTTTACAAGACGAACATTACACAATTAACATTTTCTCAAAACTCCCATTAAAGGCAAGTCTCAGCTGACTTTAATGTGAGTTTTAAGGTGATGGAATAAATGTACACTTTCAATACAAACTGTCCACAGGGCGAATGAGTTGACTTTGATGTCAGTTTTAAGGTGATGCAAAGATTTTCACTTTTCATACGAACTGTACATAGAGCATGCACCTATGATGCATGCAGCTACAACACATGCTCCTACGACACATGCTTCTATGACACATGCTCCTACCACACACACTCTTATGGCACAAACTTAATGCACACTCTTACAATGCACACTCTAATGACACACACTCCTCTAACAAATCCTCCTACATCATGTGCTGCTATAACAAGTGCTCCTATAACACACTTCTATCATAAATGGGTCTATGCTACATGCACCTACAGCACATGGGCCTCCTGCATCTAACATGTACGGTGCATGCTCTCACATGCACCTATGACACAATCACCTTTGACAGATGCTCCTACTACACACACATATGTCCTGGCTACGTGTATTTCGGGGTGCGCGGGAAGTTTCACACGCGATATCAGCAGGGTACGTGTATTCCAGGGGTGCGCGGGAAGTTCCACACGCGAATGTCCTGGCTACGTGTATTTCGGGGTGCGCGGGAAGTTCCACACGTGAATCTCCTGGCTACGTGTATTTCGGGGTGCGCGGGAAGTTACACACGCAAATCTCCTGGCTACGTGTATCTTGGGGTGCGTGGGAAGTTTCACACGCAAAGTCAGCAGGGTACATGTATATCAGGGGTGCGCGGAAAGTTCCACACGCGAATGTCCTGGCTACGTGTATTTCGGGGTGCGCGGGAATTTCACACGCGATATCAGCAGGGTACGTGTATATCAGGGGTGCGCGGAAAGTATCACACGCGATTCCATCAGGGTACGTGTATTACAGGGGTGCGCAGGGAGCACCACACGTGAATTGCACGTGTGGGTCCTCCCAGGTGTTCCCTCTACACCCTCCACGGCCCCTGCAGGTGGCTCACACCACAGGGGCCTACCCTGCACATGTCCTGCAGGCACCCCATCCACCATGGCCATGCCCCCCAGCCAACCCACATGTCAACTTGCACTACTGCCCACCAACGCATGTCCCCCTGCACCCCCAGCCACCAGGGGCAGCCTCCAGCAGGCCCCCACCCATGTCTCCCACCCCCCCACCCCCCAGCAGTGCAGTAGCAGCCTCCACCAGGCCCCCACCCATGTCTCCCATCACCCCCACCCCCCAGCAGTGCAGGGGCAGCCTCCACCAGGCCCCCATCCATGTCCAACTCATGCCCCACCACCCCCACCCCCAGCAGTGCAGGGGCATCCTCCACCAGGCCCCCACCCATGTCCAACTCATGTTCCCCACCACCCCCATCCCCCAGCACTGTGGGGCACCTGCCAGCAGGCCCCCAACCATGCCCAACTCATATTCCCCACCCCCCCAGCCCCCAGCACTGTGGGGCACCTGCCAGCAGGCCCCCACCCATGTCCAACTCATGTTCCCCACCACCCCCACCCCCCAGCACTGTGGGGCACCTGCCAGCAGGCCCCCACCCATGTCCAACTCATGTTCCCCACCACCCCCACCCCCAGCAGTGCAGGGGCTCCCTCCACCAGGCCCCCACCCATGTCTCCCACCACCCCCACCCCCCAGCAGTGCAGGGGCACCCTCCACCAGGCCCCCACCCATGTCTCCCACCACCCCCACCCCCCAGCAGTGCAGGGGCAGCCTCCACCAGGCACCCACCCATGTCCAACTCATGTCCCCACCACCCCCACCCCCCAGCACTGTGGGGCACCTGCCAGCAGGCCCCCACCCATGTCCAACTCATGTTCCCCACCACCCCCACCCCCCAGCAGTGCAGGGGCAGCCTCCACCAGGCCCCCACCCATGTCCAGCTCATGTTCCCCACCACCCCCACCCCCAGCAGTGCAGGGGCAGCCTCCACCAGGCCCCCACCCATGTCCAACTCATGTTCCCCACCACCCCACCCCCCAGCACTGTGGGGCACCTGCCAGCAGGCCCCCACCCATGTCCAACACATGTTCCCCACCACCCCACCCCCAGCAGTGCAGGGGCAGCCTCCACCAGGCCCCCACCCATGTCTCCCACCACCCCCACCCCCCAGCACTGTGGGGCACCTGCCAGCAGGCCCCCACCCATGTCCAACTCATGTTCCCCACCACCCCCACCCCCCAGCAGTGCAGGGGCAGCCTCCACCAGGCCCCCACCCATGTCCAACTCATGTTCCCCACCACCCCCACCCCCCAGCAGTGCAGGGGCAGCCTCCACCAGGCCCCCACCCATGTCCAACTCATGTTCCCCACCACCCCCACCCCCCAGCAGTGCAGGGACAGCCTCCACCAGGCCCCCACCCATGTCCAACTCATGTTCCCCACCACCCCCACCCCCCAGCAGCGCAGGGGCAGCCTCCACCAGGCCCCCACCCATGTCCAACTCATGTTCCCCACCACCCCAACCCCCCAGCACTGTGGGGCACCTTCCAGCAGGCCCCCACCCATGTCCAACTCATGTTCCCCACCACCCCCACCCCCCAGCAATGCAGGGGCAGCTTCCACCAGGCCCCCACCCATGTCCAACTCATGTCCCCACCACCCCCACCCCCCAGCACTGTGGGGCACCTGCCAGCAGGCCCCCACCCATGTCCAACTCATGTTCACCACCACCCCCACCCCCCAGCAGTGCAGGGGCAGCCTCCACCAGGCCCCCACCCATGTCCAACTCATGTTCACCACCACCCCCACCCCCCAGCAGTGCAGGGGCAGCCTCCACCAGGCCCCCACCCATGTCCAACTCATGTTCCCCACCACCCCCACCCCCCAGCAGTGCAGGGGCAGCTTCCACCAGGCCCCCACCCATGTCCAACTCATGTTCCCCACCACCCCCACCCCCCAGCACTGTGGGGCACCTGCCAGCAGGCCCCCACCCATGTCCAACTCATGTTCCCCACCACCCCCACCCCTCAGCAGTGCAGGGGCAGCCTCCACCAGGCCCTCACCCATGTCCAACTCATGTCCCCACCACCCCCACCCCCCAGCACTGTGGGGCACCTGCCAGCAGGCCCCCACCCATGTCCAACTCATGTTCACCACCACCCCCACACCCCAGCAGTGCAGGGGCAGCCTCAACCAGGCCCCCACCCATGTCCAACTCATGTTCCCCACCACCCCCACCCCCCAGCAGTGCAGGGGCACCCTCCACCAGGCCCCCACCCATGTCTCCCACCACCCCCACCCCCCAGCAGTGCAGGGGCAGCCTCCACCAGGCCCCCACCCATGTCCAACTCATGTCCCCACCACCCCCACCCCCCAGCACTGTGAGGCACCTGCCAGAAGGCCCCCACCCATGTCCAACTCATGTTCACCACCACCCCCACCCCCCAGCAGTGCAGGGGCAGCCTCCACCAGGCCCCCACCCATGTCTCCCACCACCCCCACCCCCCAGCACTGTGGGGCACCTGCCAGCAGGCCCCCGCCCATGTCCAACTCATGTTCCCCACCACCCCCACCCCCCAGCAGTGCAGGGGCAGCCTCCACCAGGCCCCCACCCATGTCCAACTCATGTCCCCACCACCCCCACCCCCCAGCACTGTGGGGCACCTGCTAGCAGGCCCCCACTCATGTCCAACTCATGTTCACCACCACCCCCACCCCCAGCAGTGCAGGGGCAGCCTCCACCAGGCCCCCACCCATGTCTCCCACCACCCCCACCCCCAGCACTGTGGGGCACCTGCCAGCAGGCCCCCACCCATGTCCAACTCATGTTCCCCACCACCCCCACCCCCAGCAGTGCAGGGGCAGCCTCCACCAGGCCCCCACCCATGTCCAACTCATGTTCCCCACCAATCCCCACCCCCAGCACTGTGGGGCACCTGCCAGCAGGCCCCCACCCATGTTCAACTCATGTTCCCCACCACCCCCACCCCCAGCACTGTGGGGCACCTGCCAGCAGGCCCCCACCCATATCCAACTCATGTTCCCCACCACCCCCACCACCCAGCAGTGCAGGGGCACCCTCCACCAGGCCCCCACCCATGACTCCCACCACCCCCACCCCCCAGCAGTGCAGGGGCACCCTCCACCAGGCCCCCACCCATGTCTCCCACCACCCCCACCCCCCAGCAGTGCAGGAGCAGCCTCCACCAGGCCCCCACCCATGTCTCCCACCACCCCCACCCCCCAGCAGTGCAGGGGCAGCCTCCACCAGGCCCCCACCCATGTCCAACTCATGTCCCCACCACCCCCACCCCCCAGCACTGTGGGGCACCTGCCAGCAGGCCCCCACCCATGTCCAACTCATGTTCCCCACCACCCCCACCACCCAGCAGTGCAGGGGCAGCCTCCACCAGGCCCCCACCCATGTCCAACTCATGTGCCCCACCACCCCCACCGCCCAGCAGTGCAGGGGCAGCCTCCACCAGGCCCCCACCCATGTCCAACTCATGTTTCCCACCACCCCCACCCCCCAGCAGTGCAGGGGCAGCCTCCACCAAGCCCCCACCCATGTCCAACTCATGTTCCCCACCACCCCAACCCCCCAGCACTGTGGGGCACCTGCCAGCAGGCCCCCACCCATGTCCAACTCATGTTCCCCACCACCCCACCCCCCAGCAGTGCAGGGGCAGCTTCCACCAGGCCCCACCCATGTCCAACTCATGTCCCTACCACTCCCACCCCCCAGCACTGTGGGGCACCTGCCAGCAGCCCCCCACCCATGTCCAACTCATGTTCACCACCACCCCCACCCCCCAGCAGTGCAGGGGCAGACTCCACCAGGCCCCCACCCGTGTCCAACTCATGTTCCCCACCACCCCCACCCCCCAGCAGTGCAGGGGCACCCTCCACCAGGCCCCCACCCATGTCTCCCACCACCCCCACCCCCCAGCAGTGCAGGGGCAGCCTCCACCAGGCCCCCACCCATGTCCAACTCATGTCCCCACCACCCCCACCCCCCAGCACTGTGGGGCACCTGCCAGCAGGCCCTCACCCATGTCCAACTCATGTTCACCACCACCCCCACCCCCCAGCAGTGCAGGGGCAGCCTCCACCAGGCCCCCACCCATGTCTCCCACCACCCCCACCCCCAGCACTGTGGGGCACCTGCCAGCAGGCTCCCTCCCATGTCCAACTCATGTTCCCCACCACCCCCACCCCCCAGCAGTGCAGGGGCAGCCTCCACCAGGCCCCCACCCATGTCCAACTCATGTCCCCACCACCCCCACCCCCCAGCACTGTGGGGTGCCTGCTAGCAGGCCCCCACCCATGTCCAACTCATGTTCACCACCACCTCCACCCCCCAGCAGTGCAGGGGCAGCCTCCACCAGGCCCCCACCCATGTCTCCCACCACCCCCACCCCCCTGCACTGTGGGGCACCTGCCAGCAGGCCCCCACCCATGTCCAACTCATGTTCCCCATCACCCCCACCCCCCAGCAGTGCAGGGGCAGCCTCCACCAGGCCCCCACCCATGTCCAACTCATGTTCCCCACCACTCCCACCCCCAGCACTGTGGGGCACCTGCCAGCAGGCCCCCACCCATGTCCAACTCATGTTCCCCACCACCCCCACCCCCCAGCAGTGCAGGGGCACCCTCCACCAGGCCCCCACCCATGTCTCCCACCACCCCCACCCCCCAGCAGTGCAGGGGCACCCTCCACCAGGCCCCCACCCATGTCTCCCACCACCCTCACCCCCCAGCAGTGCAGGAGCAGCCTCCACCAGGCCCCCACCCATGTCTCCCACCACCCCCACCCCCCAGCAGTGCAGGGGCAGCCTCCACCAGGCCCCCACCCATGTCCAACTCATGTCCCCAACCCCCCCACCACCCAGCACTGTGGGGCACCTGCCAGCAGGCCCCCACCCATGTCCAACTCATGTTCCCCACCACCCCCACCCCTCAGCAGTGCAGGGGCAGCCTCCACCAGGCCCCCACCCATGTCCAACTCATGTTCCCAACCACCCCCACCCCCTAGCAGTGCAGGGGCAGCCTCCACCAGGCCCCCACCCATGTCCAACTCATGTTCCCCACCACCCCCACCCCCCAGCAGTGCAGGAGCAGCCTCCACCAGGCCCCCACCCATGTCTCCCATCACCCCCACCCCCCAGCAGTGCAGGGGCAGCCTCCACCAGGCCCCCACCCATGTCCAACTCATGTCCCCACCACCCCCACCCCCCAGCACTGTGGGGCACCTGCCAGCAGGCCCCCACCCATGTCCAACTCATGTTCCCCACCACCCCCACCCCCCAGCACTGTGGGGCACCTGCCAGCAGGCCCCCACCCATGTCCAACTCATGTTCCCCACCCCTCCACCCCCCAGCACTGTGGGGCACCTGCCAGCAGGCCCCCACCCATGTCCAACTCATGTTCCCCACCACCCCCACCCCCCAGCAGTGCAGGGGCAGCCTCCACCAGGCCCCCACCCATGTCCAACTCATGTTCCCCACCACCCCCCAGCAGTGCAGGGGCAGCCTCCACCAGGCCCCCACCCATGTCCAACTCATGTTCCCCACCACCCCCACCCCCCAGCACTGTGTGGCACCTGCCAGCAGGCCCCCACCCATGTCCAACTCATGTTCCCCACCACCCCCACCCCCCAGCAGTGCAGGGGCAGCCTCCACCAGGCCCCCACCCATGTCCAACTCATGTTCACCACCACCCCCACCCCCCAGCAGTGCAGGGGCAGCCTCCACCAGGCCCCCACCCATGTCCAACTCATGTTCCCCACCACCCCCACCCCCCAGCAGTGCAGGGGCAGCCTCCACCAGGCCCCCACCCATGTCCAACTCATGTTCCCCACCACCCCCACCCCCAGCAGTGCAGGGGCAGCCTCCACCAGGCCCCCACCCATGTCCAACTCATGTTCCCCACCACCCCACCCCCCAGCACTGTGGGGCACCTGCCAGCAGGCCCCCACCCATGTCCAACTCATGTTCCCCACCACCCCACCCCCAGCAGTGCAGGGGCAGCCTCCACCAGGCCCCCACCCATGTCTCCCACCACCCCCACCCCCACCCCCCAGCACTGTGGGGCACCTGCCAGCAGGCCCCCACCCATGTCCAACTCATGTTCCCCACCACCCCCACCCCCCAGCAGTGCAGGGGCAGCCTCCACCAGGCCCCCACCCATGTCCAACTCATGTTCCCCACCACCTCCACCCCCCAGCAGTGCAGGGGCAGCCTCCACCAGGCCCCCACCCATGTCCAACTCATGTTCCCCACCACCCCCACCCCCCAGCAGTGCAGGGACAGCCTCCACCAGGCCCCCACCCATGTCCAACTCATGTTCCCCACCACCCCCACCCCCCAGCAGTGCAGGGGCAGCCTCCACCAGGCCCCCACCCATATCCAACTCATGTTCCCCACCACCCCAACCCCCCAGCACTGTGGGGCACCTTCCAGCAGGCCCCCACCCATGTCCAACTCATGTTCCCCACCACCCCCACCCCCCAGCAGTGCAGGGGCAGCTTCCACCAGGCCCCCACCCATGTCCAACTCATGTCCCCACCACCCCCACCCCCCAGCACTGTGGGGCACCTGCCAGCAGGCCCCCACCCATGTCCAACTCATGTTCACCACCACCCCCACCCCCCAGCAGTGCAGGGGCAGCCTCTACCAGGCCCCCACCCATGTCCAACTCATGTTCCCCACCACCCCCACCCCTCAGCAGTGCAGGGGCAGCTTCCACCAGGCCCCCACCCATGTCCAACTCATGTTCCCCACCACCCCACCCCCCAGCACTGTGGGGCACCTGCCAGCAGGCCCCCACCCATGTCCAACTCATGTTCCCCACCACCCCCACCCCTCAGCAGTGCAGGGGCAGCCTCCACCAGGCCCTCACCCATGTCCAACTCATGTCCCCACCACCCCCACCCCCCAGCAGTGCAGGGGCAGCCTCAACCAGGCCCCCACCCATGTCCAACTCATGTTCCCCACCACCCCCACCCCCCAGCAGTGCAGGGGCACCCTCCACCAGGCCCCCACCCATGTCCAACTCATGTTCCCCACCACCCCCACCCCCCAGCACTGTGGGGCACCTGCCAGCAGGCCCCCACCCATGTCCAACTCATGTTCACCACCACCCCCACCCCCCAGCAGTGCAGGGGCAGCCTCAACCAGGCCCCCACCCATGTCCAACTCATGTTCCCCACCACCCCCACCCCCCAGCAGTGCAGGGGCACCCTCCACCAGGCCCCCACCCATGTCTCCCACCACCCCCACCCCCCAGCAGTGCAGGGGCAGCCTCCACCAGGCCCCCACCCATGTCCAACTCATGTCCCCACCACCCCCACCCCCCAGCACTGTGAGGCACCTGCCAGCAGGCCCCCACCCATGTCCAACTCATGTTCAGCACCACCCCCACCCCCCAGCAGTGCAGGGGCAGCCTCCACCAGGCCCCCACCCATGTCTCCCACCACCCCCACCCCCCAGCACTGTGGGGCACCTGCCAGCAGGCCCCCGCCCATGTCCAACTCATGTTCCCCACCACCCCCACCCCCCAGCAGTGCAGGGGCAGCCTCCACCAGGCCCCCACCCATGTCCAACTCATGTCCCCACCACCCCCACCCCCCAGCACTGTGGGGCACCTGCTAGCAGGCCCCCACCCATGTCCAACTCATGTTCACCACCACCCCCACCCCCAGCAGTGCAGGGGCAGCCTCCACCAGGCCCCCACCCATGTCTCCCACCACCCCCACCCCCCGGCACTGTGGGGCACCTGCCAGCAGGCCCCCACCCATGTCCAACTCATGTTCCCCACCACCCCCACCCCCAGCAGTGCAGGGGCAGCCTCCACCAGGCCCCCACGCATTTCCAACTCATGTTCCCCACCACCCCCACCCCCCAGCACTGTGGGGCACCTGCCAGCAGGCCCCCACCCATGTTCAACTCATGTTCCCCACCACCCCCACCCCCAGCACTGTGGGGCACCTGCCAGCAGGCCCCCACCCATGTCCAACTCATGTTCCCCCACCACCCCCACCCCCCAGCAGTGCAGGGGCACCCTCCACCAGGCCCCCACCCATGTCTCCCACCACCCCCACCCCCCAGCAGTGCAGGGGCACCCTCCACCAGGCCCCCACCCATGTCTCCCACCACCCCCACCCCCCAGCAGTGCAGGAGCAGCCTCCACCAGGCCCCCACCCATGTCTCCCACCACCCCCACCCCCCAGCAGTGCAGGGGCAGCCTCCACCAGGCCCCCACCCATGTCCAACTCATGTCCCCACCACCCCCACCCCCCAGCACTGTGGGGCACCTGCCAGCAGGCCCCCACCCATGTCCAACTCATGTTCCCCACCACCCCCACCCCCCAGCAGTGCAGGGGCAGCCTCCACCAGGCCCCCACCCATGTCCAACTCATGTTCCCCACCACCCCCACCGCCCAGCAGTGCAGGGGCAGCCTCCACCAGGCCCCCACCCATGTCCAACTCATGTTCCCCACCACCACCACCCCCTAGCAGTGCAGGGGCAGCCTCCACCAAGCCCCCACCCGTGTCCAACTCATGTTCCCCACCACCCCAACCCCCCAGCACTGTGGGGCACCTGCCAGCAGGCCCCCACCCATGTCCAACTCATGTTCCCCACCACCCCCACGCCCCAGCAGTGCAGGGGCAGCTTCCACCAGGCCCCACCCATGTCCAACTCATGTCCCTACCACCCCCACCCCCCAGCACTGTGGGGCACCTGCCAGCAGCCCCCCACCCATGTCCAACTCATGTTCACCACCACCCCCACCCCCCAGCAGTGCAGGGGCAGACTCCACCAGGCCCCCACCCGTGTCCAACTCATGTTCCCCACCACCCCCACCCCCCAGCAGTGCAGGGGCACCCTCCACCAGGCCCCCACCCATGTCTCCCACCACCCCCACCCCCCAGCAGTGCAGGGGCAGCCTCCACCAGGCCCCCACCCATGTCCAACTCATGTCCCCACCACCCCCACCCCCCAGCACTGTGAGGCACCTGCCAGCAGGCCCCCACCCATGTCCAACTCATGTTCACCACCACCCCCACCCCCCAGCAGTGCAGGGGCAGCCTCCACCAGGCCCCCACCCATGTCTCCCACCACCCCCACCCCCCAGCACTGTGGGGCACCTGCCAGCAGGCCCCCGCCCATGTCCAACTCATGTTCCCCACCACCCCCACCCCCCCAGCAGTGCAGGGGCAGCCTCTACCAGGCCCCCACCCATGTCCAACTCATGTCCCCACCACCCCCACCCCCCAGCACTGTGGGGCACCTGCTAGCAGGCCCCCACCCATGTCCAACTCATGTTCACCACCACCCCCACCCCCAGCAGTGCAGGGGCAGCCTCCACCAGGCCCCCACCCATGTCTCCCATCACCCCCACCCCCAGCACTGTGGGGCACCTGCCAGCAGGCCCCCACCCATGTCCAACTCATGTTCCCCACCACCCCCACCCCCAGCAGTGCAGGGGCAGCCTCCACCAGGCCCCCACCCATGTCCAACTCATGTTCCCCACCAATCCCCACCCCCAGCACTGTGGGGCACCTGCCAGCAGGCCCCACCCCATGTTCAACTCATGCTCCCCACCACCCCCACCCCCCAGCAGTGCAGGGGCAGCCTCCACCAGGCCCCCACCCATGTCTCCCACCACCCCCACCCCCCAGCACTGTGGGGCACCTGCCAGCAGGCCCCCGCCCATGTCCAACTCATGTTCCCCACCACCCCCACCCCCCAGCAGTGCAGGGGCAGCCTCCACCAGGCCCCCACCCATGTCCAACTCATGTCCCCACCACCCCCACCCCCCAGCACTGTGGGGCACCTGCTAGCAGGCCCCCACCCATGTCCAACTCATGTTCACCACCACCCCCACCCCCAGCAGTGCAGGGGCAGCCTCCACCAGGCCCCCACCCTTGTCTCCCACCACCCCCATCCCCAGCACTGTGGGGCACCTGCCAGCAGGCCCCCACCCATATCCAACTCATGTTCCCCACCACCCCCACCCCCCAGCAGTGCAGGGGCACCCTCCACCAGGCCCCCACCCATGTCTCCCACCACCCCCACCCCCCAGCAGTGCAGGGGCACCCTCCACCAGGCCCCCACCCATGTCTCCCACCACCTCCACCCCCCAGCAGTGCAGGAGCAGCCTCCACCAGGCCCCCACCCATGTCTCCCACCACTCCCACCCCCCAGCAGTGCAGGGGCAGCCTCCACCAGGCCCCCACCCATGTCCAACTCATGTCCCCACCACCCCCACCCCCCAGCACTGTGGGGCACCTGCCAGCAGGCCCCCACCCATGTCCAACTCATGTTCCCCACCACCCCCACCACCCAGCAGTGCAGGGGCAGCCTCCACCAGGCCCCCACCCATGTCCAACTCATGTGCCCCACCACCCCCACCGCCCAGCAGTGCAGGGGCAGCCTCCACCAGGCCCCCACCCATGTCCAACTCATGTTCCCCACCACCCCCACCCCCCAGCAGTGCAGGGGCAGCCTCCACCAAGCCCCCACCCATGTCCAACTCATGTTCCCCACCACCCCAACCCCCCAGCACTGTGGGGCACCTGCCAGCAGGCCCCCACCCATGTCCAACTCATGTTCCCCACCACCCCACCCCCCAGCAGTGCAGGGGCAGCTTCCACCAGGCCCCACCCATGTCCAACTCATGTCCCTACCACCCCCACCCCCCAGCACTGTGGGGCACCTGCCAGCAGCCCCCACCCATGTCCAACTCATGTTCACCACCACCCCCACCCCCCAGCAGTGCAGGGGCAGACTCCACCAGGCCCCCACCCGTGTCCAACTCATGTTCCCCACCACCCCCACCCCCCAGCAGTGCAGGGGCACCCTCCACCAGGCCCCCACCCATGTCTCCCACCACCCCCACCCCCCAGCAGTGCAGGGGCAGCCTCCACCAGGCCCCCACCCATGTCCAACTCATGTCCCCACCACCCCCCAGCACTGTGGGGTGCCTGCTAGCAGGCCCCCACCCATGTCCAACTCATGTTCACCACCACCTCCACTCCCCAGCAGTGCAGGGGCAGCCTCCACCAGGCCCCCACCCATGTCTCCCACTACCCCCACCCCCCAGCACTGTGGGGCACCTGCCAGCAGGCCCCCACCCATGTCCAACTCATGTTCCCCATCACCCCCACCCCCCAGCAGTGCAGGGGCAGCCTCCACCAGGCCCCCACCCATGTCCAACTCATGTTCCCCCACCACCCCCACCCCCCAGCACTGTGGGGCACCTGCCAGCAGGCCCCCACCCATGTCCAACTCATGTTCCCCACCACCCCCACCCCCAGCACTGTGGGGCACCTGCCAGCAGGCCCCCACCCATGTCCAACTCATGTTCCCCACCACCCCCACCCCCCAGCAGTGCAGGGGCACCCTCCACCAGGCCCCCACCCATGTCTCCCACCACCCCCACCCCCCAGCAGTGCAGGGGCACCCTCCACCAGGCCCCCACCCATGTCTCCCACCACCCCCACCCCCCAGCAGTGCAGGAGCAGCCTCCACCAGGCCCCCACCCATGTCTCCCACCACCCCCACCCCCCAGCAGTGCAGGGGCAGCCTCCACCAGGCCCCCACCCATGTCCAACTCATGTCCCCAACCCCCCCACCACCCAGCACTGTGGGGCACCTGCCAGCAGGCCCCCCACCCATGTCCAACTCATGTTCCCCACCACCCCCACCCCTCAGCAGTGCAGGGGCAGCCTCCACCAGGCCCCCACCCATGTCCAACTCATGTTCCCAACCACCCCCACCCCCTAGCAGTGCAGGGGCAGCCTCCACCAGGCCCCCACCCATGTCCAACTCATGTTCCCCACCACCCCCACCCCCCAGCAGTGCAGGAGCAGCCTCCACCAGGCCCCCACCCATGTCTCCCATCACCCCCACCCCCCAGCAGTGCAGGGGCAGCCTCCACCAGGCCCCCACCCATGTCCAACTCATGTCCCCACCACCCCCACCCCCCAGCACTGTGGGGCACCTGCCAGCAGGCCCCCACCCATGTCCAACTCATGTTCCCCACCACCCCCACCCCCCAGCACTGTGGGGCACCTGCCAGCAGGCCCCCACCCATGTCCAACTCATGTTCCCCACCCCTCCACCCCCCAGCACTGTGGGGCACCTGCCAGCAGGCCCCCACCCATGTCCAACTCATGTTCCCCACCACCCCCACCCCCCAGCAGTGCAGGGGCAGCCTCCACCAGGCCCCCACCCATGTCCAACTCATGTTCCCCACCACCCCCCAGCAGTGCAGGGGCAGCCTCCACCAGGCCCCCACCCATGTCCAACTCATGTTCCCCACCACCCCCCAGCCGTGCAGGGGCAGCCTCCACCAGGCCCCCACCCATGTCCAACTCATGTTCCCCACCACCCCCCAGCAGTGCAGGGGCAGCCTCCACCAGGCCCCCACCCATGTCCAACTCATGTTCCCCACCACCCCCACCCCCCAGCAGTGCAGGGGCAGCCTCCACCAAGCCCCCACCCGTGTCCAACTCATGTTCCCCACCACCCCAACCCCCCAGCACTGTGGGGCACCTGCCAGCAGGCCCCCACCCATGTCCAACTCATGTTCCCCACCACCCCCACCCCCCAGCAGTGCAGGGGCAGCTTCCACCAGGCCCCACCCATGTCCAACTCATGTCCCTACCACCCCACCCCCCAGCACTGTGGGGCACCTGCCAGCAGCCCCCCACCCATGTCCAACTCATGTTCACCACCACCCCCACCCCCCAGCAGTGCAGGGGCAGACTCCACCAGGCCCCCACCCGTGTCCAACTCATGTTCCCCACCACCCCCACCCCCCAGCAGTGCAGGGGCACCCTCCACCAGGCCCCCACCCATGTCTCCCACCACCCCCACCCCCCAGCAGTGCAGGGGCAGCCTCCACCAGGCCCCCACCCATGTCCAACTCATGTCCCCACCACCCCACCCCCCAGCACTGTGAGGCACCTGCCAGCAGGCCCCCACCCATGTCCAACTCATGTTCACCACCACCCCCACCCCCCAGCAGTGCAGGGGCAGCCTCCACCAGGCCCCCACCCATGTCTCCCACCAACCCACCCCCCAGCACTGTGGGGCACCTGCCAGCAGGCCCCCGCCCATGTCCAACTCATGTTCCCCACCACCCCCACCCCCCAGCAGTGCAGGGGCAGCCTCTACCAGGCCCCCACCCATGTCCAACTCATGTCCCCACCACCCCCACCCCCCAGCACTGTGGGGCACCTGCTAGCAGGCCCCCACCCATGTCCAACTCATGTTCACCACCACCCCCACCCCCAGCAGTGCAGGGGCAGCCTCCACCAGGCCCCCACCCATGTCTCCCACCACCCCCACCCCCAGCACTGTGGGGCACCTGCCAGCAGGCCCCCACCCATGTCCAACTCATGTTCCCCACCACCCCCACCCCCAGCAGTGCAGGGGCAGCCTCCACCAGGCCCCCACCCATGTCCAACTCATGTTCCCCACCAATCCCCACCCCCAGCACTGTGGGGCACCTGCCAGCAGGCCCCCACCCATATTCAACTCATGCTCCCCACCACCCCCACCCCCCAGCAGTGCAGGGGCAGCCTCCACCAGGCCCCCACCCATGTCTCCCACCACCCCCACCCCCCAGCACTGTGGGGCACCTGCCAGCAGGCCCCCGCCCATGTCCAACTCATGTTCCCCACCACCCCCACCCCCCAGCAGTGCAGGGGCAGCCTCCACCAGGCCCCCACCCATGTCCAACTCATGTCCCCACCACCCCCACCCCCCAGCACTGTGGGGCACCTGCTAGCAGGCCCCCACCCATGTCCAACTCATGCTCACCACCACCCCCACCCCCAGCAGTGCAGGGGCAGCCTCCACCAGGCCCCCACCCTTGTCTCCCACCACCCCCATCCCCAGCACTGTGGGGCACCTGCCAGCAGGCCCCCACCCATATCCAACTCATGTTCCCCACCACCCCCACCCCCCAGCAGTGCAGGGGCACCCTCCACCAGGCCCCCACCCATGTCTCCCACCACCCCCACCCCCCAGCAGTGCAGGGCACCCTCCACCAGGCCCCCACCCATGTCTCCCACCACCCCCACCCCCCAGCAGTGCAGGAGCAGCCTCCACCAGGCCCCCACCCATGTCTCCCACCACTCCCACCCCCCAGCAGTGCAGGGGCAGCCTCCACCAGGCCCCCACCCATGTCCAACTCATGTCCCCACCACCCCCACCCCCCAGCACTGTGGGGCACCTGCCAGCAGGCCCCCACCCATGTCCAACTCATGTTCCCCACCACCCCCACCCCCAGCAGTGCAGGGGCAGCCTCCACCAGGCCCCCACCCATGTCCAACTCATGTGCCCCACCACCCCCACCGCCCAGCAGTGCAGGGGCAGCCTCCACCAGGCCCCCACCCATGTCCAACTCATGTTCCCCACCACCCCCACCCCCCAGCAGTGCAGGGGCAGCCTCCACCAAGCCCCCACCCATGTCCAACTCATGTTCCCCACCACCCCCCCAGCACTGTGGGGCACCTGCCAGCAGGCCCCCACCCATGTCCAACTCATGTTCCCCACCACCCCACCCCCCAGCAGTGCAGGGGCAGCTTCCACCAGGCCCCACCCATGTCCAACTCATGTCCCTACCACCCCCACCCCCCAGCACTGTGGGGCACCTGCCAGCAGCCCCCACCCATGTCCAACTCATGTTCACCACCACCCCCACCCCCCAGCAGTGCAGGGGCAGACTCCACCAGGCCCCCACCCGTGTCCAACTCATGTTCCCCACCACCCCCACCCCCCAGCAGTGCAGGGGCACCCTCCACCAGGCCCCCACCCATGTCTCCCACCACCCCCACCCCCCAGCAGTGCAGGGGCAGCCTCCACCAGGCCCCCACCCATGTCCAACTCATGTCCCCACCACCCCCCAGCACTGTGGGGTGCCTGCTAGCAGGCCCCCACCCATGTCCAACTCATGTTCACCACCACCTCCACTCCCCAGCAGTGCAGGGGCAGCCTCCACCAGGCCCCCACCCATGTCTCCCACCACCCCCACCCCCCCAGCACTGTGGGGCACCTGCCAGCAGGCCCCCACCCATGTCCAACTCATGTTCCCCATCACCCCCACCCCCCAGCAGTGCAGGGGCAGCCTCCACCAGGCCCCCACCCATGTCCAACTCATGTTCCCCACCACCCCCACCCCCCAGCACTGTGGGGCACCTGCCAGCAGGCCCCCACCCATGTCCAACTCATGTTCCCCACCACCCCCACCCCCAGCACTGTGGGGCACCTGCCAGCAGGCCCCCACCCATGTCCAACTCATGTTCCCCACCACCCCCACCCCCCAGCAGTGCAGGGGCACCCTCCACCAGGCCCCCACCCATGTCTCCCACCACCCCCACCCCCCAGCAGTGCAGGGGCACCCTCCACCAGGCCCCCACCCATGTCTCCCACCACCCCCACCCCCCAGCAGTGCAGGAGCAGCCTCCACCAGGCCCCCACCCATGTCTCCCACCACCCCCACCCCCCAGCAGTGCAGGGGCAGCCTCCACCAGGCCCCCACCCATGTCCAACTCATGTCCCCAACCCCCCCACCACCCAGCACTGTGGGGCACCTGCCAGCAGGCCCCCACCCATGTCCAACTCATGTTCCCCACCACCCCCACCCCTCAGCAGTGCAGGGGCAGCCTCCACCAGGCCCCCACCCATGTCCAACTCATGTTCCCAACCACCCCCACCCCCTAGCAGTGCAGGGGCAGCCTCCACCAGGCCCCCACCCATGTCCAACTCATGTTCCCCACCACCCCCACCCCCCAGCAGTGCAGGAGCAGCCTCCACCAGGCCCCCACCCATGTCTCCCATCACCCCCACCCCCCAGCAGTGCAGGGGCAGCCTCCACCAGGCCCCCACCCATGTCCAACTCATGTCCCCACCACCCCCACCCCCCAGCACTGTGGGGCACCTGCCAGCAGGCCCCCACCCATGTCCAACTCATGTTCCCCACCACCCCCACCCCCCAGCACTGTGGGGCACCTGCCAGCAGGCCCCCACCCATGTCCAACTCATGTTCCCCACCCCTCCACCCCCCAGCACTGTGGGGCACCTGCCAGCAGGCCCCCACCCATGTCCAACTCATGTTCCCCACCACCCCCACCCCCCAGCAGTGCAGGGGCAGCCTCCACCAGGCCCCCACCCATGTCCAACTCATGTTCCCCACCACCCCCCAGCAGTGCAGGGGCAGCCTCCACCAGGCCCCCACCCATGTCCAACTCATGTTCCCCACCACCCCCACCCCCAGCACTGTGTGGCACCTGCCAGCAGGCCCCCACCCATGTCCAACTCATGTTCCCCACCACCCCCACCCCCCAGCAGTACAGGGGCAGCCTCCACCAGGCCCCCACCCATGTCCAACTCATGTTCCCCACCACCCCCCAGCAGTGCAGGGGCAGCCTCCACCAGGCCCCCACCCATGTCCAACTCATGTTCCCCCACCACCACCACCCCCCAGCAGTGCAGGGGCAGCCTCCACCAGGCCCCCACCCATGTCCAACTCATGTTCACCACCACCCCCACCCCCCAGCAGTGCAGGGGCAGCCTCCACCAGGCCCCCACCCATGTCCAACTCATGTTCCCCACCACCCCACCCCCCAGCACTGTGGGGCACCTGCCAGCAGGCCCCCACCCATGTCCAACTCATGTTCCCCACCACCCCACCCCCAGCAGTGCAGGGGCAGCCTCCACCAGGCCCCCACCCATGTCTCCCACCACCCCACCCCCCAGCACTGTGGGGCACCTGCCAGCAGGCCCCCACCCATGTCCAACTCATGTTCCCCACCACCCCCACCCCCCAGCAGTGCAGGGGCAGCCTCCACCAGGCCCCCACCCATGTCCAACTCATGTTCCCCACCACCCCCACCCCCCAGCAGTGCAGGGGCAGCCTCCACCAGGCCCCCACCCATGTCCAACTCATGTTCCCCACCACCCCCACCCCCCAGCAGTGCAGGGACAGCCTCCACCAGGCCCCCACCCATGTCCAACTCATGTTCCCCACCACCCCCACCCCCAGCAGTGCAGGGGCAGCCTCCACCAGGCCCCCACCCATATCCAACTCATGTTCCCCACCACCCCAACCCCCCAGCACTGTGGGGCACCTTCCAGCAGGCCCCCACCCATGTCCAACTCATGTTCCCCACCACCCCCACCCCCCAGCAGTGCAGGGGCAGCTTCCACCAGGCCCCCACCCATGTCCAACTCATGTCCCCACCACCCCACCCCCCAGCACTGTGGGGCACCTGCCAGCAGGCCCCCACCCATGTCCAACTCATGTTCACCACCACCCCCACCCCCCAGCAGTGCAGGGGCAGCCTCCACCAGGCCCCCACCCATGTCCAACTCATGTTCCCCACCACCCCCACCCCTCAGCAGTGCAGGGGCAGCTTCCACCAGGCCCCCACCCATGTCCAACTCATGTTCCCCACCACCCCCACCCCCCAGCACTGTGGGGCACCTGCCAGCAGGCCCCCACCCATGTCCAACTCATGTTCCCCCACCACCCCCACCCCTCAGCAGTGCAGGGGCAGCCTCCACCAGGCCCTCACCCATGTCCAACTCATGTCCCCACCACCCCCACCCCCCAGCACTGTGGGGCACCTGCCAGCAGGCCCCCACCCATGTCCAACTCATGTTCACCACCACCCCCACCCCCAGCAGTGCAGGGGCAGCCTCAACCAGGCCCCCACCCATGTCCAACTCATGTTCCCCACCACCCCCACCCCCCAGCAGTGCAGGGGCACCCTCCACCAGGCCCCCACCCATGTCTCCCACCACCCCCACCCCCAGCAGTGCAGGGGCAGCCTCCACCAGGCCCCCACCCATGTCCAACTCATGTCCCCACCACCCCCACCCCCCAGCACTGTGAGGCACCTGCCAGCAGGCCCCCACCCATGTCCAACTCATGTTCAGCACCACCCCCACCCCCCAGCAGTGCAGGGGCAGCCTCCACCAGGCCCCCACCCATGTCTCCCACCACCCCCACCCCCCAGCACTGTGGGGCACCTGCCAGCAGGCCCCTGCCCATGTCCAACTCATGTTCCCCACCACCCCCACCCCGCAGCAGTGCAGGGGCAGCCTCCACCAGGCCCCCACCCATGTCCAACTCATGTCCCCACCACCCCCACCCCCAGCACTGTGGGGCACCTGCTAGCAGGCCCCCACCCATGTCCAACTCATGTTCACCACCACCCCCACCCCCAGCAGTGCAGGGGCAGCCTCCACCAGGCCCCCACCCATGTCTCCCACCACCCCCACCCCCCAGCACTGTGGGGCACCTGCCAGCAGGCCCCCACCCATGTCCAACTCATGTTCCCCATCACCCCCACCCCCAGCAGTGCAGGGGCAGCCTCCACCAGGCCCCCACGCATTTCCAACTCATGTTCCCCACCACCCCCACCCCCCAGCACTGTGGGGCACCTGCCAGCAGGCCCCCACCCATGTTCAACTCATGTTCCCCACCACCCCCACCCCCAGCACTGTGGGGCACCTGCCAGCAGGCCCCCACCCATGTCCAACTCATGTTCCCCACCACCCCCACCCCCCAGCAGTGCAGGGGCACCCTCCACCAGGCCCCCACCCATGTCTCCCACCACCCCCACCCCCCAGCAGTGCAGGGGCACCCTCCACCAGGCCCCCACCCATGTCTCCCACCACCCCCACCCCCCAGCAGTGCAGGAGCAGCCTCCACCAGGCCCCCACCCATGTCTCCCACCACCCCCACCCCCCAGCAGTGCAGGGGCAGCCTCCACCAGGCCCCCACCCATGTCCAACTCATGTCCCCACCACCCCCACCCCCCAGCACTGTGGGCACCTGCCAGCAGGCCCCCACCCATGTCCAACTCATGTTCCCCACCACCCCCACCCCCCAGCAGTGCAGGGGCAGCCTCCACCAGGCCCCCACCCATGTCCAACTCATGTTCCCCACCACCCCCACCGCCCAGCAGTGCAGGGGCAGCCTCCACCAGGCCCCCACCCATGTCCAACTCATGTTCCCCCCACCACCCCCACCCCCCAGCAGTGCAGGGGCAGCCTCCACCAAGCCCCCACCCGTGTCCAACTCATGTTCCCCACCACCCAACCCCCCAGCACTGTGGGGCACCTGCCAGCAGGCCCCCACCCATGTCCAACTCATGTTCCCCACCACCCCCACCCCCCAGCAGTGCAGGGGCAGCTTCCACCAGGCCCCACCCATGTCCAACTCATGTCCCTACCACCCCCACCCCCCAGCACTGTGGGGCACCTGCCAGCAGCCCCCCACCCATGTCCAACTCATGTTCACCACCACCCCCACCCCCCAGCAGTGCAGGGGCAGACTCCACCAGGCCCCCACCCGTGTCCAACTCATGTTCCCCACCACCCCCACCCCCCAGCAGTGCAGGGGCACCCTCCACCAGGCCCCCACCCATGTCTCCCACCACCCCCACCCCCCAGCAGTGCAGGGGCAGCCTCCACCAGGCCCCCAACCATGTCCAACTCATGTCCGCACCACCCCCACCCCCCAGCACTGTGGGGCACCTGCCAGCAGGCCCTCAGCCATGTCCAACTCATGTTCACCACCACCCCACCCCCCAGCAGTGCAGGGGCAGCCTCCACCAGGCCCCCACCCATGTCTCCCACCACCCCCACCCCCCAGCACTGTGGGGCACCTGCCAGCAGGCTCCCTCCCATGTCCAACTCATGTTCCCCACCACCCCCACCCCCCAGCAGTGCAGGGGCAGCCTCCACCAGGCCCCCACCCATGTCCAACTCATGTCCCCACCACCCCCACCCCCCAGCACTGTGGGGTGGCCTGCTAGCAGGCCCCCACCCATGTCCAACTCATGTTCACCACCACCTCCACCCCCCAGCAGTGCAGGGGCAGCCTCCACCAGGCCCCCACCCATGTCTCCCACCACCCCCACCCCCCAGCACTGTGGGGCACCTGCCAGCAGGCCCCCACCCATGTCCAACTCATGTTCCCCATCACCCCACCCCCCAGCAGTGCAGGGGCAGCCTCCACCAGGCCCCCACCCATGTCCAACTCATGTTCCCCACCACCCCCATCCCCCAGCACTGTGGGGCACCTGCCAGCAGGCCCCCACCCATGTCCAACTCATGTTCCCCACCACCCCCACCCCCAGCACTGTGGGGCACCTGCCAGCAGGCCCCCACCCATGTCCAACTCATGTTCCCCACCACCCCCACCCCCCAGCAGTGCAGGGCACCCTCCACCAGGCCCCCACCCATGTCTCCCACCACCCCCACCCCCCAGCAGTGCAGGGGCACCCTCCACCAGGCCCCCACCCATGTCTCCCACCACCCCCACCCCCCAGCAGTGCAGGAGCAGCCTCCACCAGGCCCCCACCCATGTCTCCCACCACCCCCACCCCCCAGCAGTGCAGGAGCAGCCTCCACCAGGCCCCCACCCATGTCCAACTCATGTCCCCAACCCCCCCCACCACCCAGCACTGTGGGGCACCTGCCAGCAGGCCCCCACCCATGTCCAAATCATGTTCCCCACCACCCCCACCCCTCAGCAGTGCAGGGGCAGCCTCCACCAGGCCCCCACCCATGTCCAACTCATGTTCCCAACCACCCCCACCCCCCAGCAGTGCAGGGGCAGCCTCCACCAGGCCCCCACCCATGTCCAACTCATGTTCCCCACCACCCCCACCCCCCAGCAGTGCAGGAGCAGCCTCCACCAGGCCCCCACCCATGTCTCCCATCACCCCCACCCCCCAGCAGTGCAGGGGCAGCCTCCACCAGGCCCCCACCCATGTCCAACTCATGTCCCCACCACCCCCACCCCCCAGCACTGTGGGGCACCTGCCAGCAGGCCCCCACCCATGTCCAACTCATGTTCCCCACCACCCCCACCCCCCAGCACTGTGGGGCACCTGCCAGCAGGCCCCCACCCATGTCCAACTCATGTTCCCCACCCCTCCACCCCCCAGCACTGTGGGGCACCTGCCAGCAGGCCCCCACCCATGTCCAACTCATGTTCCCCACCACCCCCACCCCCCAGCAGTGCAGGGGCAGCCTCCACCAGGCCCCCACCCATGTCCAACTCATGTTCCCCACCACCCCCCAGCAGTGCAGGGGCAGCCTCCACCAGGCCCCCACCCATGTCCAACTCATGTTCCCCACCACCCCCACCCCCCAGCACTGTGTGGCACCTGCCAGCAGGCCCCCACCCATGTCCAACTCATGTTCCCCACCACCCCCACCCCCCAGCAGTGCAGGGGCAGCCTCCACCAGGCCCCCACCCATGTCCAACTCATGTCCCCACCACCCCCACCCCCCAGCACTGTGGGGCACCTGCCAGCAGGCCCCCACCCATGTCCAACTCATGTTCCCCACCACCCCCACCCCCCAGCAGTGCAGGGGCAGCCTCCACCAGGCCCCTACCCATGTCCAACTCATGTTCCCCACCACCCCCACCCCCCAGCAGTGCAGGGGCAGCCTCCACCAGGCCCCCACCCATGTCCAACTCATGTTCCCCACCACCCCCACCCCCCAGCAGTGCAGGGCAGCCTCCACCAGGCCCCCACCCATGTCCAACTCATGTTCCCCACCACCCCAACCCCCCAGCACTGTGGGGCACCTGCCAGCAGGCCCCCACCCATGTCCCAACTCATGTTCCCCACCACCCTCACCCCCCAGCAGTGCAGGGGCAGCCTC